>NW_012101399.1:152677-153397 GCF_000951045.1 Mandrillus leucophaeus | reverse complement strand
GCAGATCTTTCCATTTATTTATGCCTTTTTAAATAAATCAGTCAATTTTTTGGATCTGCCAAGTTACATTGGATATATGGTTTGGATCGCCCTTTGATCTTGAATGGAAAGTTAGTTTTGTTGGACATTTGTGTTTGGATCAATAAAATGATAATTATATTATTTCTTGGACAGATTCTCCACTGAGATTAAATTGTATCAATCTCGCTGCTAAAATCTACTGATTTTCTGGTGAAACTTATACTCCTTACTTTAGAATGCATTCATAAATAATCTCTGTTAGCCTCTAGCTTGTTGTTGTGAACATATTTTCATTTTTCCCATGCATAGCTCAGAGCTCTTAGACATGCCATTTCATTCAGTGGCATGCATTTTCTGCATTTATCTCTAATTCTAAACTTCAGTGTAACTATTAACTTCCTAGAAGCCCAGCTAAAACCCCCCGTCTGTTGCCATCTGATTAGTGTTCCCACTTCTGAGATTTTATATTATGCATATTAGGAGATAGCTCCATCACTTATCATAGCGGATTACAATCTTTGAGTTATTTTCTATCTTATTACTATAATATGCTCAAGAACTTTTGTGTCTTCCGAGTTTTTAGTTATTCTTTTGACTTCAGTATCTGAGCATCAGAGGTACTAAAGAAAAGCTCATTTTTCCTACAAAGCCCTTCTACAAGCAGAGCCCCTGATGACACTCAGTACTTACTTAGTGTAG
>NW_012101399.1:147663-150967 GCF_000951045.1 Mandrillus leucophaeus | reverse complement strand
AAATAAATTCCCAAAGACATACTTACAAAATTCAAATATGTCCTCAGTTATTTCTTAAGTTGATTATAGGTTAAATGTGAAACAAATTTCAAGATGACAATATTTTTATGCTAACCTTTACAAATACATAATATGTTCCTTGGAATGTCCTTATGTCTCTATAGTGCTAACTCAATCCTAGCCATCTTTCTGGTTTTAATTAATATTTACATCATTTTAAGCCTTCCTCCTCCAACTTAATTCATTTTTATTTTCTCTATTCCTTAAAGCTACTGCCAAGTATGGCACTCCAATTAAAAACAAAAAACAAAAAACAAAAAAAACCCAGTTTTCTTCAAATATAATTAACATACCATAAAATCTACCCATTTAACCTTTACAATTTAATAGTTTCTAGTCTATTCAGAGCTACGAAGTATCAACATCATCTAACTTTAGATTACTTTAGTCATCCCCAAAGGAATTCCTGTATACATTTAACAGTTACTCATCTTTTGTGCAGAGATATCCACTTGTTTCATCACTATTTCTCGAAAAGGCTCTTCCTTTACCATTGAATTATGTTGACACTCATCAAAAATCCATTTACCATAAATGTAAAGGTTTATTTCTAGATTTGCAATTCTATTCCATGGATCAATGCATTTATGCTCATGTCAATAGCACACGAGTGCTACTTTAGCTTGCTACTTAGCTGACTACTGTTGCATTGTAAATTCTGAAATTGGACAGTGTGTCATCCATCTTTGTTCTTTTTAAGATTGTTTTGGCTAATCTGTAGTTTCCAATTCCATGTAAACTTTAAAATCATCTTGTTAATTATTTTATAGTAATTCTGTTAAATCTGTAGATTATTTGGGGGATTATACCTTCCTTAACAACATTAAATATTCTTATCTGTGGACATGGAATATTCAATTTATACAAGTCTTCTTTAATTGTTTTTAACAGTGTTTTATAGTTTGAAGTGTACAGATTTAAACTTTTTGCTGTGATATTAGTTTACAATTTTCTTTGCAATTTGGATTGTTCTCATTTTCTTTGCTTACCTAGTTGCCCTGACTAAAACTTCCAGAACAATATTGAGCACAAATGACAAGACAAGTATCCCTGCCTTGTTTCCGATTTTAGGGGGAAAAAACCCAGTTTCACCATTAAGTTAGCTGGGGATTTTTAATAGATGTTTGTTATTAGGAGCAAGAAGTCCTTTATTTTATTTTATTCTATTTTATTGTATTTTATTTTATTTTCTGTTCTTAATTCTTTAAGTGATTTTTTTTATCACAAAAGGATGTTATATTTTGTCAAATATGTCTATTGACGGGACCATGTGTGTTTTGCCCTCTATTATATTAATATAGTATATTACAGTAGTTGATATTATAATGTTAAACCAACCTTGCATTCCTGGAATAAACCTCACCTGGTCACGGTAAATAATTCTTTTCATAAATAAGCTGGATTCATTTTCAATATTGTGTTGAGGATTTCTAGTTTATATTTAAAGAAGATATTGGGTCTGTAATTTTCTTTTCTTGGGCTATCTTCGTCTAATCTTCGTATCAGAGTAACATTGGCATCATACAAGTTAGAGAGTATTTTTACTCTTCCAATTTCTGACAAGTTGTAAAAAATTACTATTAATTGTTTAAATACTTGTTAGAATGCACCATTAAAATCAGTTAGGACTGGGCTTTTTCTTTATGTAGATTACTTAAATTATTATTATTATCTTTTTTATATTTCATAAGACTATTAAAAATTTTCTATAGCTTCCAGAGTTAGTTTTGGAAATTGTGGTTTTCAAAAAGTGTATTTAACTCATGAAGTTATCTAATTTTCTAGCATTTTTGTACTATTTTCTTATAATACTTTTTTTACTTCTGCAAAGTAATTTCCTCTTGCATTTCTTAATATAGCATGTTATTGTCCTGTCTCTCTCTCTTTTTTTATTGTTCAATCCAGCTGGAAATTTATTAATTCCATGGCTCTTTTCACAAAAACTATTTTTGTGGAATTTTTAAATTTTAAAAATTAAAAAAATAGATTTTTATTTTCGTAATTTCAGCTCTAATCTTTATATTTGTCGTGTCTGCATTCTCTAGGTTTAATTCACTCTGTTTTCTAGTGTCCTATGGTGAATCATGAGGATATTAATTTGAAATTTCTTCTTTCTTTTAAACATAGGCAATTACAGTTGTAAATTTCTCTCCAGGCAGTTGATCTAGCTGCATTCTGCATGTATTGTTATAGTATTTGTTTGTTTTTATATATTTGTAAATATTTTTAAATTTCGCTTGTGTGAGTTCTTCATTAATTCATCATTTTAAGAGGATTATTTTCCCAACTTGACTTATGTTTTAGATTTCTAATTTTATTCCATTGTGGTCAGATATTATAATTGTATTATCTCAATCCTCTTAAATTTATGGAGGCTTGCCTTATGGACTAGTGATTGGTTTATCATGGAGAATATTCCATGTGTGCTTGAGAAGAATATATATTCTACTGCTAATTAGTGGAGTGTTCCTTGCAAATTTGTTAGGTCTAACTGATTTCTAGCATTGTACAAATTTTCTGTATACTGTCTGAACTACTGCTTTATTGTTCTAATATAGTGTGGAAAGTAGAGATCTGAAGTCTACAACTGGAATTGTCTCTCCCTTTGAGTCTTTCAATTTCTTCTTCATGTACCTTCCGGCTCTATTCTTAGGTGTCTATATGTTTATAATTATTATATCTTTCTGATAGTTGTACTTATGTCATTAAAAAATGTTTCTCTTTAGTTATAATAATGTTTGGTTAGAAAGTCTAAATTGTATATTTGTGTAGCAGTCCCTGCTCTTTTTTCATTTCCATTTGCATAATATATCTTTTAACATTTTACTATAAATCTGCTTGTAATGTTCTGTTTCTTTATTCACTCTACTCTGACTTTGAATTAATTACTGAGTTTATTCATATTTAATGCTATTGATATGGCTGAGTTTACATCATTTTAGTTTTGATTTCTGTAAGTCTCATGTCTTTTTTGTTGCTCTCTTCATCTTTTATGGTATTCTTTTGCATTAAGGAGACTTTTTATAGTGTAAACTTTTACTACTTTCAGTGATTGCTTTCACTATATTGTTTATGTATTTTTTCATTGGTTGCTCTATGGCTTACAAAATACATCTCAAATTATCAGAATTTAAGTCAGATTTATAGAAAGTTATTACAGGGAGTTATAGAAACTTTAATCCTATACAGCTTTATTCTCTCTTTCCCCTTTTTGTGTCATCAATGCTTTCTTTCTCTCTTTAGC
>NW_012101399.1:105136-147613 GCF_000951045.1 Mandrillus leucophaeus | reverse complement strand
ATTTTTATTTTCGTAATTTCAGCTCTAATCTTTATATTTGTCGTGTCTGCATTCTCTAGGTTTAATTCACTCTGTTTTCTAGTGTCCTATGGTGAATCATGAGGATATTAATTTGAAATTTCTTCTTTCTTTTAAACATAGGCAATTACAGTTGTAAATTTCTCTCCAGGCAGTTGATCTAGCTGCATTCTGCATGTATTGTTATAGTATTTGTTTGTTTTTATATATTTGTAAATATTTTTAAATTTCGCTTGTGTGAGTTCTTCATTAATTCATCATTTTAAGAGGATTATTTTCCCAACTTGACTTATGTTTTAGATTTCTAATTTTATTCCATTGTGGTCAGATATTATAATTGTATTATCTCAATCCTCTTAAATTTATGGAGGCTTGCCTTATGGACTAGTGATTGGTTTATCATGGAGAATATTCCATGTGTGCTTGAGAAGAATATATATTCTACTGCTAATTAGTGGAGTGTTCCTTGCAAATTTGTTAGGTCTAACTGATTTCTAGCATTGTACAAATTTTCTGTATACTGTCTGAACTACTGCTTTATTGTTCTAATATAGTGTGGAAAGTAGAGATCTGAAGTCTACAACTGGAATTGTCTCTCCCTTTGAGTCTTTCAATTTCTTCTTCATGTACCTTCCGGCTCTATTCTTAGGTGTCTATATGTTTATAATTATTATATCTTTCTGATAGTTGTACTTATGTCATTAAAAAATGTTTCTCTTTAGTTATAATAATGTTTGGTTAGAAAGTCTAAATTGTATATTTGTGTAGCAGTCCCTGCTCTTTTTTCATTTCCATTTGCATAATATATCTTTTAACATTTTACTATAAATCTGCTTGTAATGTTCTGTTTCTTTATTCACTCTACTCTGACTTTGAATTAATTACTGAGTTTATTCATATTTAATGCTATTGATATGGCTGAGTTTACATCATTTTAGTTTTGATTTCTGTAAGTCTCATGTCTTTTTTGTTGCTCTCTTCATCTTTTATGGTATTCTTTTGCATTAAGGAGACTTTTTATAGTGTAAACTTTTACTACTTTCAGTGATTGCTTTCACTATATTGTTTATGTATTTTTTCATTGGTTGCTCTATGGCTTACAAAATACATCTCAAATTATCAGAATTTAAGTCAGATTTATAGAAAGTTATTACAGGGAGTTATAGAAACTTTAATCCTATACAGCTTTATTCTCTCTTTCCCCTTTTTGTGTCATCAATGCTTTCTTTCTCTCTTTAGCGCTCTCTTTCTATACATATATACATATAACATATATAACATACATGTTATGTGTATATACAAATTATATATACATAATTTATGCTCTATTTACATATAAAATATATACATATGTGTTTTATTTATATATAAATGATATAACATATATGTCTACATATATGAAATTAAGCTTATCTGTTATATATGTTTTACATATATCAATGTGTGGGTATATATGTACACACACATATATATGCACACATAAATATATATACACACCCAAACATATATATGTGTGTGTGTGTATATATACAGGAAATTTATATGTATTGCTATCATGGAGCCTCAAGCTTCTTCTTAATTATTTACCGTCATAATCACCATTGTTTCAATAGCAGTCTTTGGGTTTACTTTCCCCGTGCTCTGTTCCAAATAAAAAGTGAAAGTTATGGGGTTCTCTGTTCTTAAGTCTTACAGCTTTCCCTGGACATAACCTGTCTGCCATTGCTCTCAATATGAAAAGGGGTATAACAGCCCATTTATCTGGGAATGGGAAACTGCTTTACAATCAGATTGCTGGAAGAGTGATGGTCTTCTCAAATTGTCTCTCCTGACGTGAAGCGTCCCTCTGACTATGCAGCTAGCTAGGGTGAGAGTGACCATTGCCCAACATTGTCCTGCCTTTTCTGTTGTGGAATTTCCACCATAGTAACAGAGATTGGGTGGAAGAAGGAAGTCCCTGATCCCCTGGGCTTCAGTTGCCTGGACTAGTGCTTCAACAGCATGAAGGTTATAAAATATGCTGTTGTTCTGACCTTCCCATTAAAAACAAACAAACAAACGAAAACAAAAACAAAACAGAGCCCTATACTAGGAGATGGGAGGAGAGGAAGCCTCATCTTTTTGGCACACCATCCTAGAGGAGAGCCTTTATTTCACTAAGCTGGGACTAGTGAAGTGACAGAATGTGACTTGAATTTACAGATTCTCACTGTTCTTAACAAGCTTTAGTAGATTTTTCTAAATAAATATTTCTTTCTTTCATGAATACTCTTAGGAAAATTTCCAGAGACTTCAGAGCGGTGTGTGTGTGTGTGTGTGTGTGTGTGTGTGTGGCAGAGAGAGAGAGAGAGAGATTTCTATTTTCATCAGTTGTGGTTGCTTTTCCAGGGAGAAGATCCAGGGGCACCTTGCATCACTATTAGGGAAATGTCTCCCTTCTTGTGTAGTACTCCTATTTAATCACATTATCATGTATTACTTTTCATAATTACGCAGATCTTTCCATTTATTTATGCCTTTTTAAATAAATCAGTCAATTTTTTGGATCTGCCAAGTTACATTGGATATATGGTTTGGATCGCCCTTTGATCTTGAATGGAAAGTTAGTTTTGTTGGACATTTGTGTTTGGATCAATAAAATGATAATTATATTATTTCTTGGACAGATTCTCCACTGAGATTAAATTGTATCAATCTCGCTGCTAAAATCTACTGATTTTCTGGTGAAACTTATACTCCTTACTTTAGAATGCATTCATAAATAATCTCTGTTAGCCTCTAGCTTGTTGTTGTGAACATATTTTCATTTTTCCCATGCATAGCTCAGAGCTCTTAGACATGCCATTTCATTCAGTGGCATGCATTTTCTGCATTTATCTCTAATTCTAAACTTCAGTGTAACTATTAACTTCCTAGAAGCCCAGCTAAAACCCCCCGTCTGTTGCCATCTGATTAGTGTTCCCACTTCTGAGATTTTATATTATGCATATTAGGAGATAGCTCCATCACTTATCATAGCGGATTACAATCTTTGAGTTATTTTCTATCTTATTACTATAATATGCTCAAGAACTTTTGTGTCTTCCGAGTTTTTAGTTATTCTTTTGACTTCAGTATCTGAGCATCAGAGGTACTAAAGAAAAGCTCATTTTTCCTACAAAGCCCTTCTACAAGCAGAGCCCCTGATGACACTCAGTACTTACTTAGTGTAGTACTTTTAATTTAGTATAAGGGACTAGAAGCATTGAAAAGTTATGGAACCATTATTTTTGCTTTGATTTATAATTATTAAGTTATTTAAAATGAAAATGTAAAGTTGTACAATTTTTAATAAAAGTATAACTAAGACCCTTTGTAAATGAGTTATTATTATTATTAAATCATTATAGCCTGCTATATTTTGCAGATATCTTCTAACTTTAAGTTTCAAAAATTGTTCATTTTTAATTAACATTAAAATTTGTACATATTAAGTGTCCACTAAGATTTAAAGTATGCTCCTGGCTGTGCATTTCTGATTGCTTTTGTTTCATATTTTATACTTACACATAAACATATATATAGTTTTACAAGCTAATCCCAATCTTATTTGATCTCCTCACTGGATCTGAAAGGTTATTTTTAATGATTATTTACCAATTTTATAGATAAGGATATTGAAATTGTTAGAGATTAAATGCCTTTTTCCAAGTTCATGATACAGTCTGATGTCTGCTGCTGAACACTTATATTTACATGCATTGACACTCAATCTTTCTTCTGAAATTGAGAGTGTTTCCTTTCTTCAAGCTTTGTCTTTTACATCTCAAAACAGGATATCAGGGAGAAATGGCAAATTACGGAAGTGGTTACCTGATAATAAATCTTACTACCTTTAGGTGAAACACTTAAAGGACTTTTTAGCATGGTGACAGTGTATTTGTCTTAGGTTTGTGTTTTCCACATTTAATGTCATCTTTACATCTTTCAAAAGCCAGCAAGGGTTTGCTATTCAGAAAGAGAGAGCATCTCACCTTCACAGCAAGAGACATCCTTTTAGATAATCCTTAGAACAAGCTAATGCTGAAAAACCTGATGGCATGAAGGAAGAGACCCATGTTGGAAAGGGAATATGGGTTGTTTACTAAGGGAAGAAATGCCAGTATCAGGCGCAACACTCATCTAACAGTGGGAATACTTGTTACATTAACAAGATTTACTGACAGACTCCATCTGTGTCTTCTCACCAAACAAGGTCACTCAGTCAGATACTATGGAGCCTAATGAGGAAAATGCCAAGTCTCTGGAGTGATAATAGAGGTTCACTCTGACTTACGCCTCAGGCACTGGCAATATTTTTAGGTCTGGAAAATAAAGTAAGGCACAGAAAAAGGTCATAATTTTTATCGAGCCAATCCACCTTGAAAAATAACTGTGCAAGTGAGCATATTTAATATTTTTTTTTTACTTTTTTGAAATTCAAGGTTACTTTTCTCTTTTTCAAAGTAGTCCTGAAGGGTTTTAATACTTACCTGAACATTACATTTATATATGGTATTAGGTTAAAGGGTCTGTGCCACAGCTCCTTTATTTTATATCTAAGAAAAGAAATATCTACAAAATGCTAAAGGGGCTTGTTGTTTTTGTGCATGTAATGTATTATTAGCTCTTTCTTTGAGAAAAAGGCCTCACAGAATTTTTCTGTAGCATTAGATATCACGATATTTCTTAAACTTGGGAATTAGATGTTTGGTTTCATGTCTTAGCAGCTGTAATCACAAAGCTATTAAGTAGCTTTTTTACTTGAGCAAATAGCTTATCATCTCTGAACCTGTGTCCTTAATGGACAAATAATGGATTTAGAATAAATAATAATTGAGATCCCTTAAAATGCAAACACTCTCCAGGCTCGTTACTTATACATCAAACATAGGTACCTTTTCTTCTTGTCAGCAGACCTCTTCAAATACCCACTATATATAGCCCTAGTTTGATTCATGTAAACCACATGATATTAGAACATACCTAATTTCCTGGTCTGTTTTTATTATCCCTGCACTTCGTTCAAATGTCATCCACTAATTTGGTATTTCTTATAGATTTATGAAGTCTTAAAGTGTTTTGCTACAGCTTTCTTTATACATTCAAATTTTATTATAAAAATAAAAATAAATTAAAATATTTCCTAGTCTATCAACTACTTCTACTCCTTTTTTTATTTCTCAGAAAGGATTCTCTGTTTAAAAACAAAACAAACAAACATACAAACAAAAAAAAAAATCCACTAAGACATGAATGACACAATCTGTACTTTATTTGCTATACTGAAGTCAAAGATTGCTAAGAGTAACTGATCTTAAACATAATGGGAAGGGAAGCTTTCACAAGGATAAGACCCTGGATATAATCAACATTCACCAAAAACAAATCATGAACTGTAAATTTGCTGACTTATTGTAGTGCAATTGAGTAAAAGTCTCCCTGGAAAATTTAAAATATTTTATTCAACTAATTTTACTAAAAAGCAATTAGGTATTGGTTGCCTTGTTAAGAGAATCAGTAAAGACAATTAGTCTAAGTTAAGGCATTTGAATTTGAGGTACCGTTGATCTAGAACACACCATACAGAGTCCAGAGCTGGTAAAGGTCCATCAGTTAGAAGTGACATAGAAAAGAACAAGACAGAGTAAAAGCTCTATGCCATCAGGACTAGAGATTAGTTTGTTAACTGAGAAATCAAATTATGACAAGGATTAATAATAAAGAAAATGCCTTAAATATTTCAATTTGTAGCTTTTAAATGCATAAATTTAACTGAAACTCTTTAAAATAAGACCTAGCATTTTCTTTGAGTATAAGCCTGCTGACTGGCATTCTGTTTTTTTAATAAACCACACAAAAAATATCTCCTTGCTTCAGTACTACTGAAAAACGATGTGTACCACAGTAACAAATCTCAAAAGGACACTATTTCTAGAGTGTCTCTGCTTACTAAACCAGCGTAAGAACGTTCACACCTTGAGTTACAAATTTTTACAATAATTCCTTCATTCCTTTACCATCTTGACGCCTTTTTAAAAATGTAGCATAATAAATATAGTTTTGATATAATTATTTTATAAATTTTTAAATTTACATAAATCTCTCAGCAACTCCAATTTTATTATATAAAAATTAAACACTATATTTCTTATGTCCATGTAAAAATATTATTTCATAATGCATCTCAAAATTCAGTATTTTTTATTAACACACAATAACATATATTAATACCTGATACATATTTACGGGGTACAGATGATTTTTGATACATGATACAATGCAAAATGATCACAACAGGCTATTTATTATATTCATCATCCAATCATTTGTCATTTCTTCATGATGGAAACATTCTAAATATTCTTTTCCAGGTATTTTGAAATATACCATTAATTACTGTTAACTATAGTCATCCTGTAGTACTATCAAAAACTAGAACGTATTCCTTCCATCTAATTGTATGTTTGTGCTCATTAACCGACCTCTTTTCAGCCCTAGGCTTAGCCTTCCCAGCATCTGGCATCTAGCACTTTACTTTCTACTTTCGTGAAATCAACTTTTGTAGCGCCCACAGATAGTGAGAGCTTGTGATATTTGTCTTTCTGTGCCTGGCTTATTTTCTTTAACTAAATGACCTCCAGTTCCATCCATGTACCTGCCAATGACAGGATTTTATTTATTTTTTCTTATGGTAGATAGAATTTCATTGTGTATATATACCATGTTTACTTTATTCATTCTGTTGTTGATGGACAGTTAGATTGATTCCATATCTTCGTTACTGTGAATAGTGTTGCAATAAACAAGTGGGGTACAGCTATCTATTTGATATGCTGATTTTTTTTCCTTTGAATAAATACTGTAAAATTAGATTGCTGGATCCTATTGTAGGTTTTTTTTTTTTTTTTTTTTTTTTAGTTTCATGAAAAATTGTCACACTGCTTTCCATAATAGCTAAACTAATTTACATTCCCATTAACAATGTGTAATAGTTCCCTTTTCTCCTAGTCCTTTCCAGCATTTATTTTTTATTTCTTTGATAATAGCCATTCTGAGGTTAGATGATATCACATTGCCGGTTGAACTTGCATTTCCACGATGATTAGTAATGCTGAGCATTTTTTGATATAACTGTTAGACATTCGTTTGTCTTGTATGTCTTATTTTGAGAAAAGTCTACTCGGATTCTTTCCCCACTTTTTAATGGGTTTATTCACTCTTTTGCTGTTGAGTTGTTTGAGTTTTATTTATTTTTTCCTGAATTCTGAGTATTAGTCCCCTGTCAGATTAATAGCTTTTTCTCTCAATCTAAAGATTGTTTCTTCACTCTGTTTATTATTTTCTTTGCTGTCCAGAGCTTTTTAGTTTAATGTAGCCCACTTATCTATTTTTGTAGAGGCATTTTACCCGTGCTTTTGAAGTTCCAGTCATATAATCTTTGACTAGACAACTGTCCTAAAGCATTTCCCCTGTTTTTGCCTAGAAGTTTTACAATTTTAGGTCTTATGATTTAAACACTTAGTGTTACTGTGATATATCACACTTATTAATTTGCACATGTTGGAAATATGTTCATCGTCTACTTCTTTCTGCCTGTGGAGGCCACCAAGGAAGCATTGTTAAAGTCTCTCTGCCCCTTGCAATCATGTCTAAATCAGAGTCTCCTAAAGAGCCTGAACATCTGAGGAAGCTCTTCATTGGATGGTTGAGCTTTGAAACAACTGATGAGAGCCTGAAGAGCCATTTTGAGCAATGGGGAATGCTCACGGACTGTGTGGTAATAAGAGATCCAAAAACCAAGCACTCCAGGGGCTTTGGGTTTGTCACATACGCCACTGCGGAAGAGGTGGGTGCAGCCATGAATGCAAGGCCATACAAGGTGGATGGAAGAGTTGTGGAACCAAAGAGACCTTTCTCAAGAGAAGATTCTCAAAGATGAGGTGCCCACTTAACTGTGTAAAAGATATTTGTTGTTGGCATTAAAGAAGACACTGAAGAACATCACTGAAGATAATATTTTTGAACTGTATAGAAAAATTAAAGGGATTGAAATCATTACTGACCAAAGCAGTGGCAAGAAAAGGGGCTTTGCCCTTATAAACTTTGATGACCATACCATGCTGGGAATGGCCACAACTATGAAGTTAGGAAAGCCCTGTCAAAGCAAGAGATAGTTAGTGCTTCATTCAGCCAAAGAGGTTGAAGTAGTTCTGGAGACTTTGATGGTGGTCATGGAGTTGGTTTCAGTGGGACTGACAACTTTGGTTATGGAGGAAACTTCAGTGGTCTTGGTGGCTTTGGTGGCAGCTGTGGTGGTGGTGGATATGGTGGCAGTGGCAATGCCTCTAATGGATTTGGTAATGATGGAAGCAATTTTGGAAGTGGTGGAGGTACAATAATTTTGGCAATTACAACAATAGTTCAAATTTTGGACCCATGAAGGGAGGAAACTTTGGAGGCAGAACTTCTGGCCTCTATGGTGGTGGAGGCCAATCCTTGGACAAACCATGAAACCAAGGTGACTATGGTGGTTCCAGTAGCAGTAGTAGCTATGGCAGTGGCAGAAGATTATAACTACTGCCAGGAAACAAAGCTTAGCTGGAGTGAAGTGTCAGATAAGTGACAGGGAAGCTACAGGCTACAACAGATTTGTGAACTCAGGAAAAAAAAATGTTTTAGACAAATACTCATGTGTATGGGCAAAAAACTAAAGGGCTGTTTTTGCAATGAATTGTTTAACAGGCTATTTTAGTTTCTGTTCTGTGGAAAGTATAAAGCATTCCAACAAAAGATTTTAACGTATTTTTTTTTTTACACCCATGCTGTTGATTGCTAAGTGTAATAGTCTGATCATGATGCTGAATAAATGTGCCTTTTTTTAAATGTGCTGTGTAAAGTTAGTCTACTCTGAAGCCATCTTGGTAAATTTCCCCAACAGTGTGAAGTTAGAATTCCTTCAGAGTAATGCCAAGTTCTATTTGGAATTTATATACAGTCTGCTTGGGTGGAGAAGCCATTGTCTTCAGAAACCTTAGTGTAGTTGAATGATAGTTACTGTTATGACCTGAAGGTCACCATTAAAAGGGATCACCCAAGTCACCCAAGCAAAATCATGGAATTATTGGTTATAAAAATAATTGTGGCCACATCTTATGCAGTATATCTAAGTTGAATGATAGTACCAGATAAAATTATAGATGAGAATGAAGCTTTTGTATCATCCATTATCATGTGTAATCAATAAATGATTTAATTCTCTTGAAAATAAAATACAATAATTTGCATGTTTTGAACGATGTTTGCATCCCTGGGATAAATTTGACTTGATCATGGTGTGTTATCTTCTTGATATGTTGTTGGATTTGACTTGCCACTATAATGTTGAGGATTGTTTCATTTACATTCATCAGGTTTATTTGCCTATAGTTTTCTTTTTTGTTGTGAACCTATCTAGTTTTGGTATGAGGGTAGTGCTGGTTCATAGAATGATTTAGTCAGAATTCCCTCCTCTTCTAATTTTTGGAATAATTTGAGAATTGTCGTTAGCTTTTCTTTAGAAGTCTGGTAGAATTCTATGTAGCAGTAAAGCCGTCGGGTCCTGGGCATTTCTTTTTTTGGAAGACTTTCATTGCTGATTCAATCTCATAGTCATTATTGGCCTGTTCAAGTTTTCTGTTCCATCTTAGTTCAATTTTGGTAGGGTGTATGTGTTCAGGAATTTATCCATTTTCTCCAGGTTTCCAATTTGTTGTCATATGATTGTTCACAGTAAATTCTAATGATCCTTCATATTTCTGTGATATTAGATGCAATGTCTCATTTTTATCTCTGATTTTATTTTTTCAGGTCTTCTCTCTTTTTTTTCTTGACTAGTGTAGCAAGCAGTTTATCAATTATGTTTATCTTTTGGAAAAAATAATTTTTCATTTCATTGATTATTTATAATTTTTTAGTCTCAATTTTGTCTAGTTGTTTTTGAATCTTTATTATTTCTGCCCTACTAATTTGGGGTTTGATTTGTTGTTACTTTACTAGTTCTTTGAGGTGCATCATTAGAATTGTTATTTAAATTCCTCTCATTTTTGTAAATATTTATTGCTGTGAAGTTTCCTCTTATCCCTGCTTTTGCTGTGTCACATGGGTTTTTGTTTGTTGTATTTCCATTTTTACTTGTTTCAAGTTTCCTTTTACATTTTTTCTTATTATCTTTGTTGATGCAAAGGTAATTTAAAAGTATGTTCTTTAATTTCCATGTATTTGTTAAATTTTCAAAGTTCCCTTTATTAGTGATTTGTAGTTTTATTCCTTTATGTTTTAAGAAGATATTTGATGTGATTTAAATTTTAAAAATTATTTAAACTTGTTTTGTGGCCTAATATATGGTCTATCCCAGAGAATGTTTACATATGCTGATGAGAAGACTATTCATTCTGCTACTGTTTGATAAAAGGTTTAGTAAATAAATGTCTGTTAGGTCCATTTAACCTACAGTGCAAATTTACTCTCACATTTCTTTGCTAATTTTCTCCCTAAATAATCTGTCCAATGCTGAAAGTGTGGTGTAAAAAGTCCCAACTATTAATGTATTGGTGTCTATCTCTCCCTTTATTTCTAATAATATTTGCTATACACACACACACATACACATATACATACACATATATGTGTGCATATATATGTGTATATATATGTGTGTGTGTGTATATATGTATAGATATACACACATATATACATTTATATACACACATACACACATCTTCCAGTGTTGGCTGTGTGTGTGTGTGTGTGTGTGTGTGTGTATTTACAATTGTTATAATGTCTTGGTGATTTTGTCCATTTGTTATTATATAATGACCCTTAAGTCACTTTTTATGTTTTTGACAAAAGTGTGTTTTGTCTAATATAGGTATAACCATTCTGCATGTTTCTGTTTTCTGTTCATGTGGAATATTTTATTTTCATCCCTTTTGTTTCAGTCTATTTCTGTCTTTAAATGGAAAGTAAATTTCTTGTCAGCAACATACAGTTAGATTTCTCTTTTAATCCATTTAGCCAGTCTATATCTATATCAAATTATGTATACTCAAGGTTGTTATTGATACATGAGGACTTACTAGTGTCATTTTGTTAATTACATTCTGATTATGTAGTTTATCTTTTGTTCCTTTCTTCCTCTTTTAGTGTTTACTTTTATTTTTCAATTTTTTTTTTTTATAAAGATAACATGTCACTCCATTTTCTTTCTAATTTAGGTATATTCTCTGTCAGTGAGTTTTATAATTCAATGGGTTTCAATGATGGTAGATTTCATTCCTTTGCTTCCAGATGTATGATTTTTGTAAGCATTTATTTTAGGGACAGTCTAGTGATAATGAATTCCGTCCATTTTTGCTTGTCTTAAAAAACATGTATTTCTCGGCAGTGCATGGTGACTCATGCCTGTAATCCCGGCACTTTGGGAGGCTGAGGCAGGAGTCAGGAGTTCAAGAACAACTTGGCCAACATAGTGAAACATCATCTCTACTAAAAATACAAAACCTAGCCGGGTATGGTAGCAAGCACCCGTAGTCTCAGCTACTTGGTAGGCTGAGGCAGGATAATCACTTGAACCTGGGAGGTGGAGGTTGCAGTGAGCCAAGATCACTCCACTGCATTCCAGCCTGGGTGAAAGAGCAAGACTCTGTCTCAAGAAGAAAAATGTATTTCTCCTATATTTTTGAAAGATACCTTTGTTGGGTATAGTATTCTCAACCTGCAGTATTTTTTCGGTCAGCACTTTGAATATATCATCCCATTCCTTTTTTTTTTTTTTTTTTTTTTTAGATGGTGTCATGTTCTGTCACCAGGCTGGAGTACAATGGTGCAATCTTGGCTCACAGCAACCTCCGCTTCCCAGAATGAAGCGATTCTCCTGCCTCAACCTCCTGAGTAGCTGGGGCGACAGGCGTGCACCACCACACCCAGCGAAATTTTGTATTTTTAGTAAAGATGGGGTTTCACCATGTTGGCCAGGATGATCTTGATCTCTTGACCACGTGATCTGCCCACCTCAGCCTCCCTATCATCCTCTTCTTTCCTTGCCTGTGTGGCTTTTGCTGAGAAATCTGCTGTTAGTCTTAAGAATTTCCTTATATATGACTTAATACTTTTTCTTCCTCTTTGAGAAGTTTTTTTTTGTTTCCCTTTTGACTGACTATAAAATGCCTTGGAGATTACAATATTGTCTTGCATCTATTTGGAGATATTTGATCTTTCTCTATCTGAATGTTTATATGTATTTTCCAAGATTTGAAAAGTTTCCAGCTATTTTATTATTAAATATAGTATTTATGTCTTTTAAAAAATTTCTTCTCCTTTTATAACTGCAAAAAATCAAATATATAATCACATTATGGTGTCTCATATGTCCAAAGCTTTTTAAAAATTATTTTTTATTCTTCTTCCTCCTTCTCTCCTCCTCCTTTCCTCCTCCTCCTCCTTCTCCTCCTCCTCTTCTTCTTCCTCCTCCTCCTTCTTCTTCTTCCTTCTTCTTCGCCTTCATTTTTTTCTCTCACTGTGCTACTTCTAAAACTTGCCTTTAAATTTAAAAATTCTTTTATCTGAGTGATTTAGTTTACTGTTTAATCTCTTAAGTATATTGTTATTTTACTTATGAAATTTTCCCATTTCAAGATTTTGGTTTCTTTTTTATGATACCCATTTTTTTTTGTTGAATTTCTAATTCAAATCTGTTTATCTGTGTTATCTTATATCTCATTGTGTTTCTTTAATTATTATTTTGAATTCTTTGGTGGGCATTTTATAGATTTCCTTTTTGGGGGTCTGTTACTGGAGAATTATTGTGTTCTTTGGAAGTGTCATGTTTTCTTGCTTTTTCATGTTTCTTGTGTACATACATTGATATCTCGGCATTGGTGTAACAGTCACTTCTTTTAATTTTATGAATTGACTTATATAGGAAAAGAATTTTTTCTACAGAAAGATGTAATGTATCCATAGTGTTTGTTGGGTAGAATATTTTGCCTTTATTCTGGTATAGTCTCTGCATAATTTCCCTGGCTGTAATTACCATCAGTAGTTTCTGTGAGTTCTTCAGTAGCTTAAGCTATAGTTATTAGTGGAGTCAGTGGTGAGGTTTTGCTTGAAATGGGACATCAGCTGAATCTATATTTGGCCACAAATTATGATGGCAATGAGCTAGGCATGCTTCTCCTTCAGCCCCTGGGTGGCATACGTGATTGCTGCTGATGGCAACTTTGAGCTGGCCAATCCTTATACCTCTAGGCGGTATACCTCTAGGCAGATGCCAGCAGAGGCAGTGGTCTGCCAGGCAGGCCGTGGGATCCAGATGATACACATGGTATCAACATTGGCAGTAGCAATCCCAAGCCAATACTCACACCCTTAAGTGGTGTACATGGGCCCTAGAAAACTCAATAATTTGGGGAAGATTTTCATGAACTTTCTGTTCCCATGCCTTAGGCAGACATACTTATTCCATTTTCTGGACATTTAATATTATATAATGCAGTAATATGATATTTCATTAATTTTCTCACATTCCTACTCTCAGCTCCTCTACAAATAGATTAACATATTCTAGGCTATTATCACCCTCAATGAATCACCATTTCTAGCATATTGTATTAATTTTAAGCCTCCATCATGCCCTTCCTTTCTGAAAAGTAAATTCTTTATTTTCTTCTTGATTCTTGTCTCTCCAATGCTTTCCACTCCACTCTAACTCTTACCTCTCAAATGTAGGGCTAATCTCTTCTTCTTATTTGTACACTGACCATAATTCTATTCACAGCAAATTTTGTCCTAATGATGTCACAGAAGACATAGCTAGATAGGAGACAAAATGAGAGAAGCACAGAGACAAAATTTTTCATTCACTTTGCCCCACGCTCATATTTATTGCATTCATCTCCTTATTCTAGAACATTACAAATAACAGTAAAAGTTGTTGGAGTGAATAAATGTATCAAAATGTGAGAAAATACAGAATACAAATATTGTTTTCTGTTAATATGGCTTTGATTTGGCCATGCTTTCTGAAAATAAAGCATTTACACTACCCTAGATGTCTCAGAAGTCATTGCATTCTTATAGGCACAAAGTAAAAGAATGTCCAATCTTACGTTGATTTTTTTTTTCTATTTAGACACAACTCATTTCAAATTTAATGAAGGTATTTCTTTAAAAAGTGATCTCTTACTAAGTAAATATGTTTAATGCATAAAGCATAAAAGCACTAACATCCACATAGAATATAAACATAAAATATTTAGTAATAAGGTTTAGATTTTAAAATTTAAAAGTCACTTGTTAACCGCATCACTCTTTTTCTTCAAATATGTGGGTGTCATTTTTTCTATAACTTCTAGAACTATAAACATTTTTCTATAATTGCAAATGCAAAAAATTAATTGGGAGGAGCTCAGAATATTATAACAGAAATTGACACCAAACTTAAGTGTGAATAACCATGATCCTACACAGAATTAGAAAAAAAAATTGGAGCATACATGATTTGTTTAGCATTGTCTATATGAGTCTATATGACTGAGTTTGATGGTTGCTGGGAAAATTATAAGGGTTTTGAGGAAAATTGGTAATCCACTCCAGCAAATATTTATTGAATAAGAAGCATGGAATTGAAAACATCTCTGTCTATTTTCTGCATTATTTTCTGCAAATTGGCACATAGTGCAGAAGCAGATATAAATATTTTAGCTTTTTTTTTTGCCTATTGCTTGGTTACCATAGTTTTTCTTCAATCTAAAACTGTAAAAATGAAAAATCTACTACTTATGGGAAGAAATTGATATGAAAGATTTCATTGGAATTTATTCTTTCTAACATATAACTAAGATAAATATTTAATATCTTAACCTTATTTTTATTTTTGTTAGTATTTTATAAAGTTATAGGTTAATGCATTTTAAAGACAGAGTTCCAAATATCATATGGTTCTGTAACAATAAATATATTTATCAACTGATGAAAATTGTTAATACTTTAATTTTTTAGATTTGTTATACAAGTGGCATTTTAATTAACTGCACATATATTTAAAATATAAGAATTTAATCCGATTTGTTTGGAAGTACTTGACTTGTTTATTTATTTTTTGCTTACTTTGAGGAAAGGTATTATATACACTTAGTTTTTAGAAAGGGGAATAAATGGCACCCAAATTAATAATTACAGTTGAGGCTATCCTCAGGTCAAATTGTGAAAGTAGTTTACTTTCACATTCA
This sequence comes from Mandrillus leucophaeus, assembly GCF_000951045.1. Taxonomy (NCBI): domain Eukaryota; kingdom Metazoa; phylum Chordata; class Mammalia; order Primates; family Cercopithecidae; genus Mandrillus; species Mandrillus leucophaeus. Next base: position 132,308 of record NW_012101399.1, on the reverse strand, counting down.
ATGTCTCATTTCAGTCTGATTAACATTCGTCTACATGACAGTTGTCTGCTTTGAAACATGACCTTTCTAAATAAACATTTGGAAGTTTTGTTTGTATAAATTATTCTAAGAATATTTTACCATTATGTTCATATATTTGCAGATGGTATTGTTTGCCTTTTAAATGGGACTTTTTGTAGATAAAGGCTTTACTTAAGGTAAATTGAGAAGCCAGTGGTACAGACAAAGCTTCTCAGGGAATATCAAATTAAAAATATAAATTATAACACTAATCTAGGGTATATTAACATTTCAATGTGCTCACTCCATGAATGTGATTTTACTTATAATTTCAGAATATATGAGTGTGATTATATGCTGATTACTTACATTAGTATTTGTAGTTACTGAAATTGACTTATGTTCATACCCAGGATTATGCCTCTGTATTGTGTGTTTGTCTGTATGAGACCTAGGAAGGGAGGACTAGAAGAGGGAAGAGACAGAGAGAAATTAGGAAAAATTTAATTTAAGAAAAATAATACTTGATTATTAATATTTTATAGTATTTTCTACACCTGTACTTAGAAGCTTAAAAAAAACCATATATGCTTAAATATGCATAGAATTCTATATTTCAGGCTGAGCTCAGCCATAGTTTTTCTCTGGTGGTTTTCCTTTACACTACTCACATTGCTGCAGGCTTCCATAGCTTCATTGGAACTGCATAGTTCACTATGGTCTCACTTTAATTGACGCGTCTCACAGGTGAATAATTTGTTGATTGTTGGCAAAATACATCCCTTTTCTACCATATCTCCTCCCAATAAGGATATCTAGATCTAATAACATGGATCTAAGAGGATGGCAAGGAAGCTGTGAGGTCCTCTGAATTCTGGCTCAGAAGTGACACAACAGCACTTCTGATAGATTTGATTAGTCAAAGCAAGTCACAAAACCAATTTTCAAAGGGCAGGGAAAAAGATACATTACCTCAGTGTGAAGAGGTGTAAAGCATTTGTTCTCATGTTTTACCTAAATGTTAAGTATATGTTTTATTTTTGTGTTTATTTGGAAAATTTTCTAGAATTATTGTTTTCACCATAAGCAAATGGATTTTTGGAAAGTGACAAATATTCTTTTAGGGAATATTCATTTGTCATTAAGTACAAAAGCTTCCCTTTAAAAATGTCATATTAAAAAATGTACGTTATTGTGATTTTAAAAGAAATATTCTTTGATATTCAAATTTTTACTTTCTATCCTTTTATTTATGAGGAGAGAAGAGTCTGGCCAAATAATACTGATATTCACAATCAATTTCTTAATCAGAAAGGTCTTGAATGTTGTCTAAATAAATTTGTGCTTAATTTTAATTACGTTAGTTTAGTTATGCTTTTAATTTTATTGTACAAAAGATAATGAATGACAATTGGACAGTTTAAATCTTCTTTAAAGTTAAAAAGATTGAAAGAGAATTCTCCATAGGAGTGAGCAATAGGGACTAGACTAAAATTTTTGTCTCAAAGTATATCTGGACTATATGATTATTAGAATTATGGATGAAACTTAAAAGACTAAATATAAATATGTTTTCATTATGAACTGGAAGCAATCAAGATTATATATATACACACACATATGTCTATATATTTCATGTATAGTATGAAGTAATCTATATATTTCATACTATTGACTATTTTGTGCCTATCACATGAAAATTATCTTAGGATACATAAACACACACATACACACACTCACGCACACACACATACTATCATTCAGTTGTTTGAGTTTCACTCAGTCTAAATTTTCACATTATAGATGTTCTTCGAAAACAAAAATAAAATCTTCAAGAAAATAATTTTTGAGAAAGGAGGAGCAAGGGAAATGAGAAACCAAACCTCTGACAACAAGATTGCATTAAAATATTTGTGGATATTGGCTGGCTTTTAAACTCTATACTACTTACAATATGTAAACTTACAAATTAATTTTAGTCTTAATTCATTATTATGAAAGTACAATATTGTTTACACTACAAAGATTAATTCGTGTCTTGCCATGCAGAATTATGAAGGAATGAAATTCTGTTTCATTTCCGTGTAAGATGGTTGTTCCTCAAGTTAAGTAACTTTGGAAATGCATCTGTAGTTAATCTCTTGGTGCAATAAGAAAAGTTCTATTATATTTACTGTATTTAATTACTCACAAGTTTTTTTATGTGTATTTACCTGTGATATCCGTAGTTAAATATCTTGATGTAAGCAGCAATTGATATCTCTAACTCATCGTAAGAGCTACTTTGAAAACATGTATTTTCAGCTATAAAATAATTGTGAAACACATGCCACCTGTGAGGGAAGCCTGGTCTCTCAGCAAACTCACACATACACATAGTTGAATATATGTAATATATAATGTAATATATATCTTCTCTGAGACAGAACACTTGCTGTATGATGGGGGTTAGTGAATAAATAACTAAGCTCTGCTTTTCTCCCTTGATTCCTCTTATTTAACTGATGATTCTTGAATTTTGCTTCCACTTCAAAATTTAATTCTTGAATTGGTGACCTCAAATTTGACTGATTTGCCCTACAAGGGCAGAGTGGATGAACAAGGCTTATTAGCAAAATCCGTTCACACAATTATGTTCTCTCAAGTCATTTACACAGCATTTCATGGCCAAATAATAGTTAAAGCACTCAGTAATGCACCTAGTAATTCAATCTTTGGTTAAAATAAGGTCTTATGTGTGGGTTAAAAGTTATAATATATAACCATGAGGGCAGTTCATTGTCCCTACAGTTATATTCCCTATGTACTGTTAAAAACTATACCTCTATAACATTTTACCATGGTCATATTTTATAATCTACATCAATATTTTTGTTTTATTCACCCAGATTTATTTCTTAATTATGCTAATAACATTAGTCTTGGCCTGGACTATCTATAATTCTGACCCCAGTGCTCTATATGAGTTTCCCCATGGTCACTGTAATTATTGATACAGCAATTATATACTGTCAGTGAATTTTTTCATGGCAGCTTATAATTCAATAACCACAGACACTATGAGAATCACTAAACAAATGTTAGCATAGAAAATTTTTATGAAAAATTGATTATGTAGGGTTTTTAGTGACTTGTGATTATGGTAGTAATGTATAATTTAAAAATATAAAATATGATAAATATAGAACACAGGAAAAATATGTTTACTATGAATATTTTGGTTTAAGTTACTTATTTTTATGGGTCCTCTATGTTTTAAAAAAATAGCTAATGTAACTACTACTACTAATAATAGCTACAAGCTAACAAAACCATTTTTATATAAAACATTTTTCTCAGATTTTAATACATTCACTTAATTTCCAAATAACACTCTACTTAGGTATTGCTTATTTGTTTTACAGATAATGAATGACCAGAATATTTAAACACATTATTACAAGCTACAGAATTATTAAGTATAATAATCCAAATTCAAACCAATATCTCTTTGTCTCCCAAGCCTAATATCTTAATCACTGTATCATATGAAAATAATTAAATAATTTACAATATACACTATTCTCAAAATTAATATAAAAGAGTGAAGAAAGTTGGAATGGGAAGAGAGGAAAAAAACAGCAAAGAGAATTGCTCTAGGCAAATAAGGCTTAAACCTGCTGAGGAACTTCTGGAGACATTATGTAAACACTAGGAGACTTAGGACATCAGCTGCTGACCTACAAAGAACAAAGTATATAATATACAACTATTGTGCATATTGACTTCAGATCCCAGTATCTAAACACTTTGTGCTCACTTCCACCAGAATATCTACATGGGTGATCAGCAGAATATTAACCTCACAGAGAGGTCCAAAGTCAGGCTCCCCATCCTGTGAATAATATACACAGCAAAGGCTAAATACATTTGCAGATAAAATTAAGTTGGCTAATCAACTGAACTGAAATTCGGGGGTTTATTGTGGAATATCCAAGTGGGCCCAGTATAATCACAAGTGTTCTTACAAGTGGAATAGAAACGTAGAAGACAGAGAGTGTCAGAGTAATGTATTATGAGAAATATTTCACTAGCTATTGCTTGTTCCGAAGATGGAAGGGGGCTACAAGCCAAGAAATGCAGACAATCTCTAGAATCTGAAAGAGGCCAAAAAGAAAAACAAAAAACAACAACAACAAAAAACTTCTCCCCTTTGAGCCTCCAAAAGATAATACAGTTCTGCTGAGCCCTTGATTTGAGACAGGTGAAACTCATTTTAGACTTTGAATCTCTAAAGTAAAAAATCATACAGTTGTGTTGTTTTAAGCCACCAGATTTGTGTAATTTGATTTTATAGGAAATGAATGCAACACCTTTTTCCCCTAGACCTCCCTCTTTTCCATCATCTAATCTTATTTTCTCCAGATCTTTGACAAGCATCCAAACCATTGGCTAATTCTCAAGAATACATCTAAATCAGACCACGGTTTCCTTCACATTAAAAAGATAATTGTGTGTTTTACTAACATTTCTGATCACTGTTATTTTGGGCCACTCTTGAGTTGAACTGTAGTAAGGCAACAGTTTATTGTCAACTCACAGCATCATATCAGGCAGAATCATCCATAAACCGGGACTGATTGTTCTTTTCCTCTTTTCACGAGAATGTCATAGGAACATTCTCAATGAGTTCATAGGTTTGGGCTGAAAAAGTGTCAGTGCAATGGAAGTAGATGGCATGGCATCAGAATCACCTGTTTGTATCATTTTCTTAAGTCCGCTGGACATGCTCAGGCTAAGTTCTGAATTAACCATTGCCATTTACCTCCTGGACTGCTCCTGAACTTTTGACCTGATTCATTTGAAAATATTCTGCTCATGACAATTAATTTCTGTTATATGGTTACATAATGTGCCATGGTTAACTACTCTTTCTATTTGGGTCAAATAGCCTGCCAGCAAAATTTTTTCTAATAGTTCCCTGCTGCTCAAGGAACTCGTCATCCAGTACACAGACATTTATATCTAGAATCATGAGACTAGCCTGGGCTGGCAAAACAGCTGTGGAATAATCTTAAACTGCTACAGAGCCCTGTCTTCTATAGGCACCACTCAAAACTGCAATCCTTTTGAGATGAAACCACCTTTGCAAAATTATAACTGATAAATTATAACAGTAAAATAAATCAGACCTAACTGACCCCATCTTCCTCTAACCTCTAAACTTTCTTTGTTCATTCCTGGGCATAGGCCGAACTAGCCTTGGGAAGGAATTCAGTGTGGTTTAAACTCTGAAACAAAATTAGTTAATAGCCCTTTCCCGAAAGACACCCTTCTTGCCTGGGGACCGGTCTGCCTTTGCAGGACTAACAAATTAACTACAAGATTAGAAATTACAGTTTAGGGGTCATGCAGCCTCTAGCTCCAAGAGTCTGAACCTCCCCAAATTGCTTCTGAGGATAACATCACTATTGTAAAACCTGAGAGCAGGTCTTGAGATATTTTGCAGACCTTGGACTCCATGGATCAACTGACACCATCCAGACAGGTGACCTGGCTCAACCAGTTCTGCCTTCCCACCCAGGAACAGAAAATAGCAAGAAAAATTCACTTCTACTGGCTATGATTTCACCTCCAACCCTATCAGTCAGTACTCCCCACTTCCCAAGCTCATCCCCATCAAATTATCTTTAAAAAGTCTGATCCCCAAAAGCACAGGGCGACTAATTTGAATAATGATAAAACTCCGATCTCCACACACCCAGCTCTGCGTGAATTACTCTTTCTCCATTTCAATACCCCTGTCTTGATAAATTGGTTCTTTCTAGGCAGTGGGAAAGGTGAACCCACTGGGTGGTTATAGAGACATCAAATAAATGGTTTAAAATGAAATTTATAAGAGTGATATGCTGTATTTCGAATTGTGGTATATGGTACCTCCAAAATTAAAAGAGTTCCAGCAACATTCTGCCCTTACCTTAGAGGAGACATTCTGACATAATGTAGATCAATAAATTTCTAAAAATTCCATCAATCCGTAGACCCTTGAGTCTTTCTCACGTTTTTCTTTCAGATTTTGCGACTCATTTTCCTTACAAGGATCAAAGTGCCTGCCTTTTATATAAACCAGATCAAATAAGCACGATGTTATCAATACAGTGGATCAGTGTGATATTTGCAAATGTTTGCAGAATGTCAAGTCAGTCAAGGTCCCTTTGGACTGTATAGTAATAGAGAGCAGAATTAACATAGCCCTGGGATAACTTAGTGAATATGAACTGTTCTGTTTCCCAAGTGAATGCAAGCTATTTTGGTCATCTTTCCTGATGGAGATTGACAAAATGTATTCACCAGATCAATATTCACATACCAAGTTCCAGAGGCTGTGTCAATATGTTTCAGTGCAGACATTACATCAGCACAACAACTGTGATTGAAATTATCACTTGATTACATTTTCAGGAGTGAACTGTCATTCTCGGTTATCCATCCACTTTTTGCAGTGGTCATACTGGTGAAATGAAAAGACTAAAATGAGGAAAATAACCCTTTACAGAGTACCAATATCATGACAGTCCTAGCCAGTATGCAGTATTTCTTCTTATTAAACTTAGTTCAAAGACGGTGGAGGAGGGTAATTTTGTTCACTTTCAAAATTTTCATTTGACTTTACTACCAAGTTGTTTTTACTTAACATACCAGAGAACTCCTTGAGTGTTCTGTAGCACCATCCTGATTATACATTACAGACCAGGAAAATGACCACAGGGTGGTTACTTTGTATCTATTGGACTATCAGTAGAATTTTGTGAACAAAAAACAAATTTAGAATGGCTTTCATATATGTCTACTTGGAGATTACTGGCATCATTATAATCTCTCCAACTATGCAATAGCTTCCAAATGATTAGGATGTCTTCTTTCTTCCTGCCTAGAATTACTGCTGCAACATACCATGGGTCCGCTGGAGGAATTAGTAAGAAAAATTTCTTATATATTCTTGTAGTAGAATTTCAGAGTCTTTTGTTACCAACTTTTATTTTAGATTCAGGGGGTACATATGCAGGTTTGTTACATGGGTACATGGTATGTCACTGAAGTTTAATGTGTGAAAGATCCTGTCATCCAAGTAGTGAGCATAGTACCTAATAGATAGTTTTATAAACCTCACCCCCTCCTACCTTCCCACATCTATTAGTTTCCAGTGTCTCTACTTCCCATCTTTATGTCCATTTGTATTCAATGTTTAGCTTCCACTTACAAGTGAGAACATCCTGTGTTTGCCATTCTGTTCCTGCATTTCTTTGCTTAGAATTATGGCCTCCAGCTCTATCCAGGTTGCTGCAAAGGACATGATTTCATTCATTTTTATGGCTGTGTAGAATTCCATGCTGTGTATGTACCATATTTTCTTTATCTAATATACCATTGATGGTCATCTAGGTTGATTTTATGTCTTTGCTCTTATAAAGAGCATGGTGATGAACATGCAAGTAAATGTGTCTCTTTGGGATAATGATCTATTTTCCTTTCACTATATACCCAGTAATGGGGATGTTGGGTCAAACGTTAGTTCTGTTTTAAGTTCATTGAGAAATCTCCAAACTGCTTTCCACAGTGGCTGAACTAATTTACATTCCCACCAACAGTATGTAAGTGTTCCCTTTTCTCTGGAACTTGCTGACATCTATTATGCTATGTCTTCTTAAGAATAGCCATTCTGACTGCTATAAAATTTTATCTCATTGTGGTTTTGATTTGCATTTTTCTAATAATCAGTAATAATGAGCATCTTTTTATATGTTTGTTGGTCACTGGTGTGTCTTCTTTTGAGAACTGTTTGTTCATGTCCATTGTCCATTTTTAAATGGATTTTTTCTTTTGTTTGTTGTTAAGTTTCTTATAGATTTGGATGATAGACCTTTGTGGATGCATAGTTTGCAAATATTTTCTTTCATTGTGTAGGTTATCTATTTACTCTGCTGATAGTTTATTTTGCTGTGCAGAAACTTTTTTTAGTTTAAGTAAGTCCCACTTGCCAATTTTTGTTTTTGTTGCAATTGCTTTTGGAGACTTAGTCATAAATTCTTTGCCAAAGGCTGATGTACAGAATACTATTTCCTAGGTTTTCTTCTAGAATTTTTATAGTTTAAGGTCTAACATTTAAGTCTTTAATGCATTTTAAGTTAACTTTTGTATACAGTAAAACATAAGAATCCTGTTTAATTCTTCTGAATATGGCTAGCCAATTATTCAAGCATCATTTATTGAATCATTTTTTCATTGCTTGTTGTTGTTGACTTTGTTGAAAATCTTTCATTGTAGGTATGTGGTTTTATTCCTGGATTCTCAAACCTGTTCCATTAGTCTATGTGTCTGGTTTTGCAACAATACCATGCTGTTTTAGTTCCTTTAGTCTTGTAGTACAGGTTGAAGTAAGCCTCCAGCTATTTTTTTTTTTACTTAAGATTGCTATGGCTGTTTGGATTATTTTGTTCTTCTATGAATTTTAGAATAGTTTTTTTTTCAAATTCTGTGAAAAATAACATATACAGCTTGATAGGAACCGTGTTAAATCAATAGTTTGCTTTGGACAGTGTGGCCATTTTGACAATATTGATTCTTCTAATCCATGAGCAGTAGATGTTTTATCCATTTGTTTGTATCATCTATGATTTCTTTCAGCATTGTGTTGTACTTCTTTTTATAGATATCTTTCACCTCCTTGGTTAGATGAATACAGGGTATTTTATTTTATTTTTATGTAGCTATTTTAAATGATGCCAGGTTATGAATTTGGCTCTTAGTTTGAACATTATATATGCGTAGAGATGCTACTAATTTTCATGCTTTGATTTTGTATCCTGAAACTTTACTGAAGCCATGTATTACCTTTAGGAGAATTTTGGTGAAATCTTTACATTTTTCTAGGTATAGAACCATATCATTAGCAAAGAGAGATAATTTCACTTATTTTTCTCCTACTTAGATGCCTTTTATTTCATTTCTTCTTGATTGTTTTGGATAGCATTTCTAATACTATGTTGAATAGGAGCGGTGGGAGTGGGCAGCCTTGTCTTATCCCTATTCTTAAGGTGAGTGCTCTCAGCTTTTGCCCAGTGAGTGTAATGTCTGTGCATCAGTCATAGATGACTCATTATTTTAAGGAATCTTTCATTGATGCCTACTTTGTTGAGGGTTTTAATCATGAAGGGTTGTTGGATTTTATCAAAAGCTTTTTCCACGTCTTTAGAGATGACCATGGTTTGTTTGTTTGTTTACTATAAAATTGTTTATTTCTACCCTTCATCATTTCAAAACAGAATTTGAGGCACAGAGTCAATCAGTTCATTGCAGTGACATTGGCCACTGCACAGCTGTTTTTGTGATAGTGAAAATTAATTTTTGCAGCTGAAGTTATAAAACTTCAGAAAGCACTTGAATAACATGGCTACATGCCAAAGAAGGGGAGTTATCTATGAATGAAATCTGTTTCAATACATGGTTTTAATTATGTTAATATGGTGAATCACATTTATTGAATTGTATATGTGGCGAACTAACTTTTTGATATTCTATTGGATTCAGTTAGTTACTGTTTTCTTGATAATTTCTGTGTTTATGTTCATCAGGGATATCGGCCTATAGTTTTCTTGTTTCTTTCCCTGATTTTGGCAGCAAAATGAGCTGGATTCATAGAATGAGTTAGGGACATGGCCCTCCTCTTCAATTATTTTGAAATAGTTTCAGTAGGATTGGTACCAGCCTATCTGTATACATCTGGTAGAATTTGGCTGTGAATCTGTCTAGTTCAGGACACTTTTTTGTTCATAGAGTTTTTATTATTGATTCAATTTTCAAACTCAATGTTGATAAGTTCGGGGTTTTGATTTCTTACTAAATCAATCTTGGGAGGTTGTGTATTTCTAGAAATTTAATCATTTCCTTTAGATTTTCTAGTTTGTATTCATAGAAGCGTTCATCATAGTCCCTAGGAATCTTTTGTATTTCTGTGGAATTTGCTTTAATGGCAACTTTGTCATTTCTAATTGTACTCATTTAGACCTTCTCCCTCTTTTGTTTGTTAACCTACTTAGAAGTCTATCGATCTTGTTTATTCTTTCAAATAGGCGGGTTTGCGTGTTGTTGATTCTTTCTACAGTTGTTTGGGTCTCAATTTTGTTCAGTTCTACTCTGGTTTTGTTTATTTATTTTTTTCTGCTAGCTTTGGGCTTGGCCTGTTCTGTTTTTCTACTTCCTCAAGATGCAATGTTAAATTTTTAATTCAAGATCTTTCTAACTTCTTTATATACAAATTTAGCACTATAAACTTTTCTTTTAACACTGTCTTAGCTGTATCTCAAAGACTTCGTTATGTTGTGTCTCTGTTTTCATTTATTTTAAAAATTTCTTACATTTTTGCTTCAATTTATTTGTTTATTCAAAAGTTATTCAGAAACACTTTTTTTTTTTTAATTTCCATGTAATTTTGTGGTTTTGAGGGATCTTCTTGATATTGATTTTTCTTTATTCCACCGTGGTCCAAAATGTTTTTTAATTTATTGAGACTTCCTTTATGGCTGAGTTATGGGGTCAATCTTAGAATATGTTCTGTGTGCAGATGAAAAGAGTATATATTCGGTTGCTGATGGGTGGAGTGTTCTGTAGATATATATTAGGTCCAATTGATCAAGTGTCAAAATTACATCATTTCTTCCTTAGTTTTCTGTCCTGATTATCTGTCCAACACTGTCAGTGTGGTGTTGAAGTATTCCACTATTTTTGGGGAGCTATCTAAGTTTTCCATAGATCTAGAAGTACTTGTTTTATGAATCTGAGTACTCTGATACTGGGTGCATAAATATTTGGAATAGTTAATTCATCTTTTGAATTGAATCCTTTATCACGATGTAGTTGCCTTCTTTGTCCTTTATTACAGTCATTGGTTTAAAGTCTATTTTATCTGCTCTTTTTTGTGTTCTGTTTGTGGGATAGACCTTTCCTCAACCCTTTACCTTGAGTCTGTGGGTGCCTTTATCTATAAACTGGTTCCATGAAGACAACAGATAAATGGGTCTTAGTTTTTATCCAAGTTGCTGCTCTGTGCCTTGAAAGTATGACATTAAGATAGTTTACATTTGAGATTACTATTGGTATACGAGGTTTTGATCTTATTATAAAGTTGTTTGTAGGTTGTTTGGTAGTTTCTATTATATAGTTGCTTTAAAAGGTTTGCAAACTCTGTACTTAGGTGTGGTTTTGAGGTAGCTGATATCATTCTTTTGTTTCCTATTCAGAACTTCTTTAAGGATCTTTTGTTAGACTTGTCTATGGGTCATGAATTCCCTTAATGATCACTTGCCTAAAAAGTATTTTATTTTTCCTTCACTTATAAAGCTTAGTTTGTGAGGTATTCCATTCTTAGTTGGTTTCTTTTCTTTGAGAATGCTGAAAGTAGACCCCTAAACTCTTCTGACTCGTAGGGTTTCTGCTGAGAAGTCTGTGTTTAGCCTGGCTTTAGATTTATTCTTTAGTGTTGACTTTAGATGGTCTAGGGACTGTCAAGGGACTATGTGCCTTGGTGATGTTCATTTTGTATAGTATCTGGAAGGTGTTCTCTGTATTTGTTGTATCTGAATGTTTACACGTCTAGCAAGATCACAAAAAGTAAATTATTTTCTCAAATATGTTTTCCAGGTTATTTATGCTTTTTTCTTTTCTCTCAAAAATGTCCGTATTTGTAGGTTTGGTCACTTTCCATAATCCCATACTTATCAGAGACTTTGTTCTTTTCTTTAAAAAAATTGTTTCTTTATTTTTGTCAGACTAGATTAGTTTAAATAACTCTCCTTTAAGCTCTGAAATTCTTCTTCTTGGTTTAGTCTATTGACAAAGGAAACTTTTTATTGTATTTTGAAATTCCTTGAGTGAGTTTTTCAGTTCCAGTAGCTCTGATTAATTTCTTTTTAAGAGTTTACCTTTTCCTTTATTTCCTGGATTGCTTTTTTTGGTTCCCGGATTGTTTTTTATGGTTGATTGTTAACCTTATCTTGAATCTTGTTTAGTTCTCATGTAATCTATATTTTGAAAGTCACATCTTACATAGTGACAGGCAAGAGAACTTGTGCAGGGGAACTACCATTTATAAAACCATCAGATCTTGTGAGAACTCACTCACTCTCAGGAGAATAGCATGGAGGAAACCACACCCATGATTCAATTACCTGTGATCTCTTAGACAATACCCTTGAAGAGCTACTATTTACTTTCTACTTTGTTTTATCCCTGTGAGGGTGATGCACACTAGCTGCAACTAGTCAGCCATCTTGAACTGCCAAGAGCTCAGTCTTCTTCAAAGTTAAAGAACTTTTTCTTCATTTACTGGCTTCTGGATCTGAAAACATGGCTAAGATGTAGAAATTGAGTAAGGAGTTTTCCATTTTTGTTGTTGATATTAGCCTTCTGCTCACCAGCTTTTGATACACAGGCATACCTTGCTTTATTGCACTTCATGTTATTACACTTCACAAATATCACATTTTTTTCTAAATTGAGAGTTTGTGGCAGCCCTGCATCAAAAAGTATATTGGTACCATTTTTCCAACAGCATGTGTTCACTTCATACCTTGGTGTCACTGTTTGGTAATTCTTATAATATTTCAAACTTTTTCATTATTCTTTTATCTATTGTGGTGATCTATGATCAATAATCTTTGATGTTACTATTTTAATTGTTTTGAGGTGGCGTGAAGCATGTCTATATAAGATGGCAAATGTAATCAATAAATGTGTGTTCTGAATGCTCCATTGATCAGTTATTTACTTTTCTCACTCTATTCAGGCCTTCTATTCAATGAGACACAATAGTGTTTACATTTGGTCAGTTAATAACCCTACAATTGCCTCTAAGTATTGAAGAGAGGACAAGTGGCCTATCTTTCAGTTTAAATCAAAAAGTAGAAATGATTAAACTTAGTGAGAAAGGAATGTTAAAAAATGAGATAGGCCAAAAGTCAAACCTCTTCAGCCAAACTGTTAGCCAAGGTACAAATGCAAATAAAAAGTTACTGAAGGAAATTAAAAGTGCCACTCAAGTGAATACACAAATCATCAGAGAGCGAAACACCCATATTGGTAATATGGAGAAAGTTTTAGTGGTCTGCAGAGGAGAGGAAACCAGGAACAACATTCCCTTAGCCAAAATCTAATCCAGAAAAAGGTCCTACCTCTCTTCAATTCTATGAAGAATGAGAGAGGTAATGAAGTTGTAGAATAAAAGTTTGCAGCTAGCAGAGGTTGGTTCATGAAGTTTAAGAAAATAAGCCATCTACATAACATAAGAGTTCAAGATGGAGCTGCAAGTGCTGATGTAGAAAATTTAGCAAGTCATTCAGAAGAGCTAACTAAGATCATTAGAAGGTGGCTGCATAAAACAACGGATTTTCAGATGAAACAACTTTTTTTTTTCTTTGAGACAGAGTCTCACTTTGTCACCCAGGCTGGTGTACAGGGGTGTGATCTCAGTTCACTGCTGCAAACTTCGCCTCCTGGGTACAAGCAATTCTTTTATCTCAGCCTCCCGAATAGCTGGGACTACAGGTGCCTACCACCGCAACCGGCTAAATTTTTGTATTTTTAGTAGAGACGGGGTTTCACCATATAGGTCAGGCTGGTCTCAAACTTCTGACCTCAGGTGATCCACCTTACTCGGCCTCCCAAAGTGCTGGGATTACAGGTGTGAGCCAGCACGCCTGGTTGAAACAACTTTTTATTGAAAGTAGATGCCATCTAGAACTTTCATAAACTAGGAATAAGTAAATGTCTGGCTTCAAAATGGCAAAGTATAGGCTGACTGCCATGTTAAGTACTAATGCAGCCGATGATTTTAAGTTGAAGCCAATGTTGATTTATGAATCTGAAAATGCTAGGGTTCTTAAGAATTATGCTGAATTTACTTTGCCTGTGTTCTATAAATGGAAGAACAAAAACTGGATGATATCATATTTGTTTACAGCATTGTTTGCTAAATATTTTAAGTCCAAAGTTGAGACCTACTGCTCAGAAGGAAAGACTCCCTTCAAAATATTACTGGTCATTGAAAATGCACTTGGTCACCCAAGAGCTGTGCTAAAAATATACAAGATTAATGTTGTTTTCTAGCTGCTAACACAACAGCCACTTTACAGCCCAAGGATTAAGGAGCAATTTTGACCTGCAAGTCTTATTATTTAAGATATACATTTCATAAACCTATACCTGCCGTTGATATTAATTTCTCTGATGGACTTGGGCAAAGTAAATTAAAAACATTCTGGAAAAAAGATTTATCATTCTAGATGCCATTGAAAATATTCATGATTCATGGTAGGAGGTCAAAATATCAACTTTAACAAGAGTTTGGAAGAAACTGATTCTAACCCTAATGGATGACTTTGAAGGTTTCAATATTTCATTGGAATAAATAACTCAAACTCTAGTGGAAATAGCAACAGAATTAGAAGTGAAATCTATAGATGTTACTGAATGGTTGCAATATCATGATAAACATGAACAGATGAGAGTTTTTCTTTATGAATGAAAGTGGTTTCAAATAAAGTGGTCTCCTGAGACCTAATCTACTTCTGGTGAAAGTGCTTTGAGCATTGTTGAAATGACAAAAAGGGATTTAGAATATCCATTTATAAACTTGTTTGGTAAAGTAGGCGTGGGTTTTTAAATGATTGACTCCAATTTGGAAAGAATTCTATTGTGGATTAAATGCTATCAAAGTGCATTGCACATGCCAGAGGAACTTTTTAGAAAGGAAGAATTCATCAATGTTGCAAACTTCACTGTTGTCTTAAGAAATTGCCACAGCCACCACAGCTTTCAACAACCACCACCCTGATCAGTAAACAGCCTCAGATGATCCTTAGCAATTTTTAGCAATAAAGCATTTTAAAATTAAGATATGTGCATCTTTTTGAGACAGAATGCTATTACACACTTCAGAGGCTACCAAATAATATAAACAACTTTTATATGTATTGGGAAAACAAAATATTTGTGGACCCACTTTGTTGTGATATTTGCCTTATTGTAGTGACCTGGAATGGAACCCACAATAGCTCAGAGATATGCCTGTAGTTTAGTCATGTAAATCGAAAAACAACATTTCCTGCCAATATATTTTGTTTCTCAAAGATCTTAGTCTATTAGCCATCAGTATAGATTCCTCCATGCCAAGGTCTCCTGGTTTAACTTTGGTCTTACTAACTGTTATAATCGTATCACTTTTTTCCTAAGGTTTTAATGCTGGCAACTGCCTTGTCTCCTCGAGATTTCTATCTTCAGTATTCAATGTTCCCTGGCAAGTGGTCCTATGCACAACCCTGCCAAATAAGATATCTACTGCTGAACTTCTTGATGATGTCATGTTCTTTCAAGGTTCTTGCTTGTTATTAACATAATAACATAATCTTAATAACATAATCTTAATGTTTTATTTAAAATATCCTTGTGTTTCTGGGGAACAGTCAAATTATAAAATACTCTATTCTAATATATACACATCTACCTTTCACAGTCCCCATATCCCTTTTTCAAAACTTTGTCAAGGTAATTCTGAAATGTTCTCCTTATTTCCTTTAAGCCACTATCATTTGCAAGCTACAAGGTTCCATACACACTGTCTCAGGGAGAGAGTTCCCTTATTATACAGATAGTATACAGTATATATTCTCTTCCTCCCCAGTGTGTCACTATCAATGTCAACTCTCTGATGGTTATTCTTGTTCTCATTAAAAATGTTAGCCAAATGCTATAGCTCCTTGGTTGAATAAGTTATTTTCTCCTATAGAGGGAGTGGATATCTTCACCCACATTCCACTATGACTTGACCATACTTATTAGAGTTAATGAATGTATACATGAATGGAACTTGAGGGAAATTAAATTATCATGTGGGGCTTCTACCTCTTGAAACCTGTGGTTCTTCCACGGTAATTGGAGGCTGCTAACATCTTATAAAATACGAATGATGCCTTCTACTAGTCTAGGCACTAGAAATATCTGAGATTACAAGTTTATAGAGTCTAATCAATGACTTTATTCTATTTTCTTGGACCTACTTTTCTTAAGTCCTTAGTTTAATGTAAAAGACCTTTCAGGTTTGTGCCTTCGATCTCCTTTATAACTTCAACATTTAACGATCAAATTCTGAACCTGGTTTGTAATACAATCTTATCTCTCACTGTAGAGATTAACAGTTTTTTAAAATGATACTCTGTAGCCTTCTGGTATTAACAGCATGTCATGAATTGCTAGTTGGCTAATCTAAGTTAGTTATTCTATTTCTTTATGATTTCTAATGCAGTTTAAAGAAGTGAGCCAACTTCATAACTTTTATAATTACTTTGAAGTAATTATAAAATTACTTCTATAATCCCATTCCCTTTAATTGTTATGTTAAGAATATTATCAATATTTTTTCTTCTCCTTTATATCACTTCAATAAAACACAAGTGAGATATTTAGTACTGACAATGTCCTAGCATGACATGCTTTATATGCACACCAATGCACAGTCCAAGGTAAATCTTTGGGAGTATTCATTCAATCCTTCTTTTTTATACTTTCATTTCATTTTTATTTAATTACTTATATTAAACAAAAATGTATTGATATCTTCCTAGTGCCAGTCACCATTCTAGGCTCTGGGGATAGAGTGGTGAACAAAACTGATTCAAATTGCTCACTTAATGGAACTTATATCATAGTGAAGGATAAAGTCAATAAGCAATTAATTAAAACCTATCATATGACAGATAGTAAGTCTTTTGGAGAACAATAAAGCAGGAAAAATGTTGGTGAGTATTAGGAAAGGAAGCACTATTGCAATATTAAATAAATTGTGGGTTTTAAGCTCATTAAATATTTATGAAAATAAAATATATCCCAGTGTGTATGGCAATACATTTTTGTTAACTAAAGGCTTTAGAACTCAGCTGCCCAGTATGCTAGTAAAGAAACAGTGTTCTGCAATTATGAAAACTGGTGTAGTGAATCTTGATGGTATCTGTCCCATTATATGGTTGCAACCAAAAGGCATAAGTTCTAGAAAATTGACTGGCCAATAAGAAGCTAGTAGCACTCCTAAACATAAATAATGATTTTTCAGGATATATAAGAAACAAAGGCTCTTTTATGTTAAGTTGCTTTATCATGCTGCTCTTTAATGCCACTGTGGGAAAGACTGTTTCTCCCTAATCACGTAGCTTCACCATTCAGATGTCAAAATACTTTTCAAAGACTCTGTTTTCTGGCTTTACTTTGTCTTAAAGTGCTTCTCTAGAATAGTTTATAAACAGAGGACTATTGCTACTAGTCTTTTTTATTTTTCCTGTGAGTTTTCTCAGATGAGCATTGTTCCAGCAGGTTGATTTTCAGGTGCTGTTTGGCCAATTGCCTTTACTACATGACAAATGTCAGTAAGGCACAGCATCACTGAAAAGATAAGGTTATCAAAAATGAAAACAAACAAAACCACGGTAGATGAAGTAACATAAAAAGGAGCTGTGGGATGACAGAGGAGAAGAGTGTCCCTATCAGAAGAAATATTTGGTTTTTATGTTAGCGAAATAATAGTGGGCCAGTGTGGCTATAGCCATATTGAATAAGGGGGAGAATAGAAGAGAAAAACAGAGTCAGTATAGTCGGATAAAATAGGGCTTTCGAAGCCTTTATAAGGACACTGGCTTTCATTCTGGGTGAAATGTGAAGCTACTGGTGTAATTTGGATGAAGGAATTACATGAATTGACACATTCATTTTTAAAGGTTGCCAACTTATCTACATCACTAATGGATCACCAAGCTATTACAGATACAGAAGCCAAGAAATCCTACATGAGCCCTGGGGCTTTCAAATGGTAAGAGTTTAGGAAGGTGAAAAGAATCCAGCAAAGAAGACCAAGAAGGATAGGTCAGAGAGCTAAGAAACATACAGACAGACAGACACATATGCACACCAGAAAAAAAAAAAAAAAAGAGAGAGAGAGAAAAAGAGGTTGATTTCCTAAAAGTTCAAAATATTATACAAGTAGGAGGAGGTATTCAACTGTGTCAAAAACAGCAGATAAAACCCATAAAAGAGGACAGAATTGGCTATTAGATTTAACAACATATATGACTTTTGGGATCTTTGCAAGAGTTGAGAAGAATCTTTGAGGATCTTTGCAAGAGTTTAGAAAGGGTTGGTGAAAGACAGATTAGTGCATATTCAAGACAGAATGGGATTAGAGAAACTGGAGAAAAGGAGTATAGAAAAAATGTTTTAGAAAAATATTACCTGACACAGTGACCTGAATTTTAAATGTATTAATTATGAAAATTATTATTATTATTTATTTTTTTTTTTTGAGACGGAGCCTCACTCTGTCGCCCGGGCTGGAGTACAGTGGCGCGATCTCAGCTCACTGCAAGCTCCGCCTCCCGGGTTTACGTGATTCTCCTGCCTCAGCCTCCCGAGTAGCTGGGACTACAGGCGTCCGCCACCTCGCCCGGCTAGTTTTTTGTATTTTTTTTTTTTTAGTAGAGACGGGGTTTCACTGTGTTAGCCAGGATGGTCTCGATCTCCTGGCCTCGTGATCCGCCCGTCTCGGCCTCCCAAAGTGCTGGGATTACAGGCTTGAAAATTATTTTTTAATGAGAGAGGTATTATTATTAAATAATATGGTCATCTAAATGATATGTGACTTCAGTAAGGATAGAGTAATTTATGCTGCAGTGCCAAATGTTGTTACACATTGGCTTTCCACAGCAAAAATGTTCATTTCACTCACTCTACTGATCGATCTCAGATACTGTGGGGGCTCTTCTCCACTTAGTCATTACTCCAAAATACAGGCTGGGTGAGCAACGTTCTTTGAATCAATGTTGGTTGTTTGACAGAAGGCAAGAGAACATGGTGATATGGTTTGGCTCTGTGTCCCCACCCAAATCTCATATTGAATTGTAATCCCCAGTGTTGGAGATGGGGTCTGGCAAGAGGTGATTGGATCCTGAGAGTGCTTTCTAATGGTTTAGCACCATCCCCCTAGTCCTGACTGTTGATAGAGTTCTAGTGGGATCTGGTTGTTTGAAAGTATGTGGCATCCCCCACTTCGCTGTTTCTCTCTTCAGCCAGCAATGTGAAAATGTGCCTCCTTTCTTTTCACCCTTCCATCATGACTGTAAGCTTCCTGAGGCTTCCCCAAAAGCAGAATTCTGTAGAGCCCACAGAACTGTGAAACAATTAAATCTCTTTATTTATAAATTACCCAGTTTCAGGTATGTCTTTATAGTAGTGCAAGAACTGACTAATTCACATGGTATATCATGAATGTACTTTGTTTGAATTCTGATTCAAACAAGTAAACTTTATAAAACCTTTAAATATCATTTAAACGCCTATTCAGTTGGGCAAAGTAAATCACAAGGTTATGCCTGAATTGTACAGGACATAGATGAGCAATCGTCTCGTGGAACAGGGCACCCCAGATATTTTTGAGCACCCTAATATGTGTGGCAAAAATTATGAGATATATGTTTGCTACTATAATATTTCCTATTGTTCTGATTATATAACCTTGAATAAATTATGTATTAATTCATTATATATTGTATTAATACACCTTGAATAAGTTTATGTCATAGTATCACAAATTTGTCAAATTAAAATAGTCACTTTGGGACTGCTAAAAAGACAAATTCAAGGAACCTTCCTCAGTATATTCCAATTTAGGAGCCTGGTGATCTGTTTGTTTGAGGATCACTACAGAAGAGTCTCATCATCAGACCAGTTAGATCATCAGAAAGAACAAGTAGTAAACAAAAGTGTTACACAGTGTGATTAAGTTCTACTTCTTAGCATGGCATGAAGATATCATTAAATTTCACACTTCAATTTACTAATCATAAATAAGATTTTTTTCAGAGTTAAAAATTGAGATTTATAGGAAAACTAAGTATAGAAACTAGTTAAAAATCCTGTTTCATGAGGATTTAACAAAAGATTAGTAATTTAACTTAATGCATAAGTATATAATAATTGTAGATGTGGATAATAATAGCTATTATTTATTGCTGTAGCATATACTATGGGAAGTAATTTATTTCTTTTATTTAATATTCTGAGCAATCTTATGAGAATATTACAATCTTCGTTTTACCAATAAGATGACTGGAATACAGAAGGTTTTGTAATTTGACCAAGTTCAGACAGGCATTCAGTGATAGATGCAGCATGTAAAGTTAGAGGCGTCCCAAGTATGTGCATATCAGACTTTGCCTTAGATTTTTCCCCAGAAATATAAGGGAGAAAGGGGAATATCTAATATTCTGCTATTAGATTTATAAACTTATATATGAGAATAAAAATTTGCCTGTGTAGGTTTTCATTTATTGTTTAAATTGGCAGGTAGCCTAAATTTGGCTACCTGTTAGGCATTAGATCTAGATTGTCATACTGAGTGTTCAAAATCAGAAGTTGGTGAATCCCAATCCTTCCTCCCAATGAAGAATGCACCTGATGGCTTGTAGGCTTGTACACATGCCATGCATCTTATTAAGATTTTAGAACATTTTTAGTAGACCCCAGAAATCTCTTCCCTTGATCTTCTGAATCCATGGAAGCAACTTGATTTCTAAGGCAAATGTGTCCATGCAGGGACATATTTCCCTATCATCCAATCTAAAGAGCTCTTCCCTAAGTCTTTCT
Source organism: Mandrillus leucophaeus (assembly GCF_000951045.1). Lineage (NCBI taxonomy): Eukaryota > Metazoa > Chordata > Mammalia > Primates > Cercopithecidae > Mandrillus > Mandrillus leucophaeus. The sequence goes on along the minus strand of NW_012101399.1, from coordinate 111,593 downwards.
CATATTTAGTTTTTATTTCTTCATAGCAATTTGTATTATTTTATATCATTTTATTCTCTTAATTTGCTTATATTAGTTTTCTTCTAATGAAGAATAATTTTATAAGACAAGTGACTTTCACAATCTTTTTATTGCTGCATCTCAGGCTCCTGGGATAGACTAGAATATATAGGAACATGTTACTTAGTAATACTGGGCACCTCTCTGAGGCTCAGAATTCCTGCTTTTCCTGAGGGTTATAGTCTTGTTAGTCATAAGGTTATCTACAGAAGAGTCAGACAACTGGAGATAAAAACATTAGCATTAGTCATAAATAGATAATTGGAGGATGTTGCTACAGATTTTCAGACAAAGAGTTTGCTAGTATTCCTGATTTAGACAGATTCATCCACTAAGTCTTATGGACAAATATTTATATAAGCACAAAATCCCTCCCAGGTACAAGTCTTTAATTTCATTGCAGAGAGGAGGACAGAATGAGCCCTCTCTATTGGCAGACTGAATTAAAAAACAAAAGAGAACCCAGAAGGACTTGTACCTTTTCTGAACATTTTTTTCTGTAACATTAATCAGATAGATTTATTACCTTCATCCTATGCAAAAAAGTTGGAAAATTGATGGGTAACGTTTCTCAGGCCATGTTTCCTGTGGAAATCTGAGGTCATTGAGATGGATACCCTGGCCCCTGTCATCTGTAATATCCTACATCATGGTTTTGGCAAGTTTTATATTTCATAATTTATTTAAACATCACAAAATTTGAGTGAATCAAAAGTATATTTGGAAGACTCAGAAGAAGTAGTGTTATAATCAAAATGTGATTTTAGCATGGCTCAAAAATCAGAATAAATTGAGTTTTTAAATGTTTTAATTAAACCCCAGTATATTGATTATAATTACAATGTACACTTGAACAGTTTAAGCAATATTAATCATGTCTGATTATTCTTAGCATATACTCTCCCTTTTTCTATCAGTAGTTGTTATTTCTATATTTTCCTCTTTCAAAACAAAATATCTGACATTCCATTTCTTTCTTACAATCCCACCTAATCTTCTTGGTTACCTGAGCTCAACAATAACTCTATTTATTCAAACTTTCTTAATCCTAATTGTGTTACAGCATAGTATTGAACTCAATTGTTTGCTTTCCTCTTCTTTGTAAAAGGACTGTGCATTCTTGCATGTAACACTGTGACTTTCAGTCAGCGTTTTCAATTATGTGGGAGTGTACACTTTCACCTCATTTTCCCTCATTTTCCTTGGGTTTAGCCATCTGCTAAGCAGAACTGATGTAAGCCATGTCCCAACAAATGCTTTAAGAGCCACTATATGGTTGGCTTTTGTTTTCTTTCCCTCTGTTACTAAAAACCATGTCTTAAATAGGATCTGTTACTTCATCCTGGGTTCCAGGATGATAAAACTCATGAAGTAAAAATATATTAGTTGATCCACAGCCACTAACATAATGTGTGCAAAAGCAATGTCTGTTCTTGTGAGCCACTGAAATTTTAGGGTTCTTTGTTACCACAGAAGAGCTAGTGAATTAGTTTGTTCTCATGCTGCTATGAAGAAATACACAAGACTGGGTAATTTATAAAGGAAGGAGCTTTAATTAACTCACAGATCTGCATGACTGGAGAAGCCTCAGGAAACTTACAATTGCCATGGAAGACACCTCTTCATATGGCAGCAGAAGATAAAATGAGTGCCTGGTGAAGGGGGAGGAGCCTTATAAAACCATCAAGTCTTGTGAGAACAAACTCACTATCATGAGAACAATATGGGAGAAACTGCCTGCCTGATTCAATTATCTCCACCTGGTCCCATTCTGAATTATTATATCTCAAAGTGAGGTTTGGGTGAGGACACAGAGCCAAACCATATCAGCTAGCTATGAAAATTTTATTCAGGTATTTTCCATTTCCTTTTAGTTTTAGAACAACCTATTTTTGGGTATGGTATACAATATGTTCTGTATAGTTTACCTGTTTTTGTCTATGTATGATTTATGCTCCTAACCTGACTCCTTTAGGTTATGGGTTTGAAAAAAGAGAAAATACACACATCCCTAATATAAGTCACCAGTTTATTTAATAAAGATAGAGAAACTAATTGTAAAAGAAGAGCTCATATTGCAGGTCCAGTGGTAGTGTATCTTTTGTGGCATTTCTCTTTCCTCCAAATCTCCTGTGGGATTTTCTGTAATTAAAAACACTCTAAACAGGTAAGATCTTGGCAAAATTAGTAAAGTCTTCCTATGCTATTTCTTTTAGTTCTCAAACTTCCATCTGCATTTACAAAAGACATGTATTAACAAACAAACAAACATCATTATAAGGAAATCTTTAACATTTAACTTGTACTTGGGCAAAATTTAGCAACAGCAAAAGCACATTCTTATATGAGGAAAAGAGAGAGTCATTTTTCTGACATCTCTGAATAGTTCTGCCTTTTACTCTGAATATCTGTGTTGCTAAAAAGACCATTTCTTAAAAAGATTCAAAAGATCATGGTATTTGTTATTAATTTCAGAATATATAAGTTCATTGAAGGAAAAAACAAATGTCTTTTTCTTATAATATCTATTTGGTGCCTAACTTGATGCCCTCTCACCCCCAAACAATGGGCATTCAGGAAATGTATATGAAATAAATATGTGATGTTAGTTATATTACTCTATAGCATAGCGAATATTTCATAAAAATAAGCAATAATGAATAATATTTTCCAAACGTAAAACTAAAGATAAATATGAAACAAAATCTACACTATGACATATATTAGCAAATATTACTTGACTAGCCAAAGGGATGGGCCTAAAAATTATAGAAGTATGGAAGAGAGTTTTTTCAAATCTTAACTGTTAACTTTTGGAAAATATTTCAGTGGGCAGTCAATAGGACATAATGACATGCAACAATTTTGTGGAATCATCTTTATGGATAAGACTTTAGTAAATACTTTTCAGCAATTAGCAACTACTGTTTTTAACCAATGATACCTCTCTTTCTTAATAGAAATATTAGTCATGAATTAATTTCATGGCCCATATATGCGCATGAACACATAAATTTTGAAGCATGAAAGTCATTCACAGATGTCTCTAGTTATACTGTTCCTATTCATGGGAAAGTTAATTCTTTGTCCCCAAACAGCTTTGTTTAAATAACCAATAAAGCAGAGACTATTGGCTACATCTCTGAGGCACCGGAATATTACTAACAGACTAAAAATTAATTTCCCCCTGGAATGGATATTTTTTAAAGTTTTATTAAAGCTTTATGTTATATATTGCTACCTTATATTTTATTTATTAATTCTTAGATTCTACTTCATAATGTTTAAAATGGTAAAACAAGTCTAAATTGCCATGACATGAGGAAGAAATTCTGTTTATCACACATTGTATAAAATGTTATTCTATTTCTTAAGATGTGGTAGCACTACTTGTTTTATTTAGTTGTATTCTTTCTGATCTGTCTGCCTACAAACAGATTTACAATTAGAAAGTATTCTATGTTGATAAACAACAATTTAGTATAATTTGCAGGGAAAGCAAGCTATTGAATGTTACATAATAGATATACATTCGTATAAAATATATATTGTTGTTTTATCTTTGCAACCATTTTATTACTGGTATATTGCACTCTCAATGATGACTTCCAATGCCAAAAGAATTTAATGTGTATTTAGAATTCCTTCCATGGGCCAATTATTATTTATACATTTGTATACTTTTCTACTTGAATTAAAATCTAAGGGATTAAAATTGGGTTAATTTTCACAAAGAAGTATAAAAGAGTGTATTTGGAGCTGAGAAGAAATAAATAAATAGCTGGCATCTGTGCTTCCTAGATATTAGCAGTATCCAATTTATTCTTTTATCATTTAAAAAATATATGTATATATGTATACAATTGTGTGCATGCTTAATATCAGTAGAAAATTAAAACATTTTAAGACAACATTAAAGTTTCCATAAAATGACAGTCTTCTTTTACAGACTTTTTTCTATTTTAGTCTTTACTTTTTATCAAGTAAATTGACTGGAGGAGACAAGAAAACACTTAGACCACTGTTATCGCCCTCCTGTTTCTATTTCTGCTAGAATGTATAGCTAGAAGTTAGAAAAATTGAGAATATTTTTAGTACATTTTCAAAGCAAGTATTTATGTTCATCATAGAAATGTCTCAGTCACATTTCTATCTTGCTCTTTTATAAAGTAAAAGTCATTATGTCGGCACTATAATTTCATCATTTTCTGCTGATTTTTTTTTTCCTGTTTGTTTGTTTGTTTGAGATGGAGTTTCACTCTTGTCACCCAGGCTGCAGTGCAACGGCACAATCTTGGCTCACTGTGACCTCTGCTTCCCATGTTCAAGCGATTCTCCTGCCTCAGCCTCCCGAGTAGCTGGGACTACAGGCGCCCGCCACTGCATCTGGATAATTTTTATATTTTTCATAGAGATGAGATTTCACTAAGTTGGCCAGTCTGGTCTCGAACTCCTGACCTCAGGTAGTCAGCCCGCCTTGGCCTCCCAAAGTGCTGGGATTACAGCGTGAGCTACAATGCCCAGCCTCTGCTTATGTTTAATTTAATACTCTACTGAATTCTGCAAGACGGTATCTAAGGCATTTTATTTTAAAAAATGTACATACAAGTACACAGATATAGTACTTTTAAAAACAGTTATATCATGAGTAATAATTTCAAATAGAAAAAACACAGACGCCAATTCTCTATAATCACTTTAAAAAAAAATAAGAGAGAAAATGAGTCAGTGATTTCAATTTATCCTGTGAAAGTTAGTAGACTAAATTACTACTTTATTACTTCCCTGAAGTAGTTAATTAAGGTAGGTTACACACTGACTCATTATAGCAAACCAACGTTTTATTTAAGTATGATAAACAGGAATCTTTAAACTATAAAAGCTGAATTCAGCCTAAAAACTCCAGATGTGTTTTGTTTCCTCCTAAGAGACCATAAAAAAGTGAGCTTAAGACATATTAGAAAAATTTAAATCTCAAAAGTTTCCATTAAACTAGAGATGACCAAAGAAAGTATGTCTCAAATGCTCTTGAAACTTCATCTGTAGAAGACAAAGATTGGGTACTAGGGCTTCTTTAAGATGCAGCAGCCTTAATTTGTCATTGGTGGTGATTGTGCACAAAGGTGGGAAGATAGGGGACATGAAATTTTTGAACCTTGGTGGTAAACAAAACTATCGTCATTCAGAGAAAAAGTGGATGTTTCACCAACCTCTCTCACTGACACCAGAAGCTGAAGCAGAGGAATATTACTTAAAGTAATTCCTTAACATCTAACAACAACAACAAAAAAAATAGCAAGCTAGGATAGATATTTAACTCTTGGTCATCTAAAAAATGTATTATTTAGTCTTCTTTATTGGTAGGTGGCTCTCCTCTTCTATTACAATTTGTAATTCTGAGATGAAGACCACTACCATCTGGTAGTCTCATCATCTTCAACGAATGACTTCCAAAAATCTCATTTTATGGATAATAAGCCAGTGGAAGAGGAAAGGAGATAAAGGATTGTAAGTGGGAGATTAGTTCAAGACCGAGGCTGGAAATGACGTGCTCCATTTTCATTCAAAATTTGTGGCTACAACTCAGTTACCTATCTCCTGATAGTTACAAAGGAGCCTGAGAAATGCAGCTGTGTGCCACGGATGAATAAGATCTGAAGAAACGGGTTGGTGTACAGTTACTCTACTATGGGGGCTTACATTGTATCGACCTAGAGACTCATAAAATACAATAAAAATAGTAAAAGTCTGATTATTAATTGTCTAATTAACTCTCTAGTTCTCTAAGTAAACAAATTTATAAATAAAATTTTTTTTCAGTTTTATTATTATCTAACTATACTTATTTTTAATACATTCTGAGTTATTTATACTTAATTAACTCTATGTCTCATTATGACCTTGCTTCTATTTTTACAAGGAAAGAAATACATGAAAAGCTAAATACTTCCACAGAGCTTACTACATGCTGGATGCTGTTCTAAGTGCTTTACAGAACTTAGTTTATTTAGCCTTCATAACAATCCTTTAATATAGAGACTATGATCATACCCAGAATATAGATGAGGCTATGACCACAGAGAACTTAAGTGGTATTTACTAAATAGAAAATCTTGAATTTCAAACTTTTTGCTCCAGGGTTTATACCTTTAACAACCTTATTAGTCCAGGAAACTAACAACTTTCTTTTTTCTTTCTTTCTTTTTCTTTTTTTTTCTTACTTCCAAGGTAGTAATTACACACAGAGTGTTAAGAATGGCTCCCTCCAGGGGGGCAGAGCAAGATGGCCGAATAGGAACAGCTCCAGTCTCCAACTCCCAGCGCGAGCGACACAGAAGACCGGTGATTTCTGCATTTTCAACTGAGGTACTGGGTTCATCTCACTAGGGAGTGCCAT
>NW_012101399.1:100490-102245 GCF_000951045.1 Mandrillus leucophaeus | reverse complement strand
ATCACACACCGGGGCCTATCATGGGGAGGGGGGAGGTGGGAGGGATTGCATTGGGAGTTATACCTGATGTAAATGACGAGTTGTTGGGTGCTGATGAGTTGATGGGTGCAGCACAGCAACATGGCACAAGTATACATATGTAACAAACCTGCACATTATGCACATGTACCCTAGAACTTAAAGTATTATACTAATAATAATAATAATAAAAGAATGGCTCCTTCCAAATATTAGAATGGTGAATTCTAAAATTAGAGAGCCCATTACTTTCAAAAACTCCTACTTGTTAAATATATATCAGGTTAACTACTTAGAAGTAATTTTCTAGATTGTTTCTACATATTGTTTCCATATATTCACAGAATTAATGCAAACTTTACCTTAAGATTGCTATTTGACTTAATTACACAGTGGTATTTTGTTATGTCTTAGAATATAATATATCGCCCTCACAGCTGTGTGATCCCAAGAACTATTAGGAAAGTGAGCAGTTTGAAGAGTGATCGTAAGAGCTGGACAGCAAACCTGGCAGAGACCTGCAGCCTAAGGACCTCACACTTAACCACAATCAGGGCCTTAGTCCTATCTTCTGCCTTATTGTCAGGGAAGGGCAGCTTGGAAGAAATAAGAGATGGTTACGATTTTTCTTTTCAGGAAGCACAAAGGGACTTCTGTCAGAATGCTTGTTGCATAAGAAAGAAATACCCTTATTAGCCTGTTTTGATTCAGTCCCTAGTAAGTTCTATGTGATTTATCTTGACACATGCACTCCCTTGCCAATCTTTACATGGTATACATAGGTACATGATCTTTTCTTCTTTCTTCAATATGCCAGTTGCAACGATAATTATTTGTGAAGTTATATATTTGAGGATCGGTCATAGGCCTAAAAATGACTTACCCAAAGTTTCTATTGAAGGGATGGTTTAGTTTTAATATTAGATTTCCAAGGTATTCTTTAGTAAGTTTCATTTTTTAGTTGAAAGGTAGTGTTCTGTATAAATCCAGAGTATGACTTACCCACATCTCATTTTTGGTGCTACCCCATGACTTACCATTAATAATAACATTATCAATAATTATTAATATCATAATAAACATTAATTATTAAAATTACTATCATTAAAATTATAATGATAATAATAGTTGCACTTACTGAATTCTTAATATGTGTCATTTAGTGTACTAAGCAATGAAAAAATATAGAATTCTTATAGTTTTATAATGGCAAGTTTAGTTTTGATGGAAAGTAAATATTGTTCTGTTTGTTTTTACTATGGATATAGCTATAACACAAATGTTTCCACATAATAAAGCTATATGAGATAAGTTATGGCAGAAAAAATAAAATAGACTAAATATTTAAACATAAGGAATATTTTTCTTTCAGCTTAGAAAAAACAAAATAGACTAAATATTTAAACATAAGGAATATTTTGCTTTTGGTTGAGAAATACATAAAGCCTCACCTTTGAGGTCTTTAAAGTGAAAAATTATTCTTGTTATGCATAATAGCTGCTTGAAAATAAAGTTAATTTTTACTTCAAAAAAGTTAAAATAGTTTCCTCCATCATAATTTGTACTTTGATCCTTGTCATTCCTTTTTTGATAGCAACTCAACTGAACACTTTTTAACGAGGTTAATAAAAACTACTTCTAGGTATGCTGTACATATAGTGACTTATATATGATGTCAGTAGCAGTTACAAACTGGTCACTTGTAAATAAACAATGCCTTTGTTGTCTTTTTTTTTT
>NW_012101399.1:77355-92945 GCF_000951045.1 Mandrillus leucophaeus | reverse complement strand
GATCGTCCGGCACTCCCCAGTGAGATGAACCCAGTACCTCAGTTGAAAATGCAGAAATCACCGGTCTTCTGTGTCGCTGGAGCTGGGAGTTGGAGACTGGAGCTGTTCCTATTTGGCCATCTTACTCCGCCCTCTGTTGTCTTGTTATTATTTCTAATTGGAGGTAAGCTAGAAAATTTGATGAATGTATTTATTAGAATTATGTGTGAAATAAAAGGAAAGAAGGTTATCAATTCTAATCTGAGAAACTCTCTTATCACAATTTTGTATGAGCTTTATCCGATAGACTTTTTCTTAATTTTGTTGTCTAGGGAATTCAATTTCTTGCAGGTGCAGGCACTTAGCATAAAATATTGAAACAATATTCAGTGAGACAAAATATTTATACTATAATTATACTCTAGAAAATGACAATACCTAATTATAGTGCCTTTTAAAACCCTTTTTTGTGACATTAGAAAACAATCAAACATCTTACATTAGCAAGTCACATGTGGTCAATAATTTGCTATCTTAGAATATATGTTTTCTTTTCATTATGATTTTTTATTTGTATTATAGTAAATAAAGTTATTATAGACTACTCTCCAGTTGCAAAAACTAGACCTTGAAGCCAAGCCCACTGTTTTAAATTTGCTTGCTGTGGAACGTTGGGCAACTTTATTGAGTACTCTCTTAGAATTTTATTCTGAGGATTGATTTTGTACATATAAAGTATTAGTAAAATATTCGGATATAGTAGGTCTCAAGTAAAGAAAATTATTAGACAAAGACTTTGTCTTTGTGCACATATTCTTTATTTCCTACTTATATATTAACAATGACTTTCTCAATATTTACATTATTGACCTTGAGAGCATTAGAGGTGATAAGCACATTTCAAAAGTAAAAATTTATCAGTTTTTTTAAGTTGTAGGCATCATGAATTGATGATTCTTCTGTACCATTAAGCAAACTGTAAAGTCATTTTATAATAAAAACATGAAGCAGGGATAGCAAGAGATGTGAGTAGTAATTACTATGTAAGTTGATGTACAACTGCAGATACTCTTACATACTATGCGTATGTGTTTCTGTAATTGTGAGTGTTTGGGTTGACAGAAGTTATTAGGCTAAAGGAATTAGCAAAGAATGGAGAAATAGGTGCTCATTTTCATAGCAATCTATTTACATAAAGCTCATCATCTTGCATTTTTAATGTTATTTCAAAAGAAGAAAGAAAAGATAGACATTGCTTGCAACTTTGAAAAGAAGCATATTTTATATAAATATGCAAAAATATATAACTCATCTCAGTTTATTGTCATTACAGGCCTAAGTAAACTCACACAAATAATAGAACTAACAGTTAAGAGTGAAAATCTGAGAATGTCTCCTCGTGTGCATGATGAATTCCAATCATTTAATTTAAAACATAAAAGAAGATATTTATATGAGTTAGTAGAAAGGAAAGTGCTGCAAGACTTACTCTAAACAATACTGTCCTCATACATTTTCAGTATTTAGTCATAATGAGGCCATTTCTATGGAAATGAGACTATCACTTAGTAGCTCTTTGCAATTGATTCATTCACAATAGTTCTCTGATATCAATGATATATTTTAATGCAACTTCCCAGGAACATCCTTTGTCAAAAGAACCACAGAGAGTGAAGAAATAGTTTACAGAGATATAATTCATCATTTTCATAAATCATTCATATTTGTAGGCCATATTAGTAAATTTAAGATGGCATTTTATATAAGTATACTAGGCATTAATAATAGTGAATACATCTTGGGATCCAACATGTTTCTATTATAAGATATATATAGTGTATTCCGTATAGTCATAGTTTCAAAATCAGAGCAATAAGAGCATACAGATGGCTGTCATCAACTCTCATACTATTGTTTTTAAAAACCTCAAAAGGAAATGGAGAAGCGAATTATTTTAAATTAATATTTTGTTTACTTATTTTAATCAGTGTTATTACAACAGGGTTTAAGAAAATGGGTTTTAATAAGTATGAATTGGGCTTGAATTTGGGGTTTTTAGTCTTTATTCAATTATTTTCAAAATATTAAGTACGTTCACTAGCATTCTCCAAAAGTGACCAATGATGTTAATTTCTATTTTAAATTATCTATTTGACCTCAATGATTTAAACATATTTGTGTTTATTTCAGTCTATCACAGTTATTATTCTTATTGATATTTATGTTTTCTTATCTGCATTGCAGTGGTGTGTAGGATTACGTGTTTCTTCAAAACTCACAGAACTCTACATGTAAATGGATAAATGCTACTTACAATTATTATACCTTAATTTTTATTTAAGGTAGAAGCAATTAGTTTTGATAATTCTCAAAGAGAAAAACAAATGATCAAAGTAGAACATGTTTTATTGTTGAAGAACTTTTAGTGCAACAGGGAGTATGATTCATCTATGTGGTCCATTGTTACAAATGGCACATAGGAAAGGAGATGTGTGATAGCATTATTAGATTAGGACATGCAAAATTGCCTGAATACTTACATTGTTCTTGTCTTCCTTTCCCTATAACCATACATTAAGACTAGCATTGTTTTACCTTTTCTTCATTTTTAATATTTAAACTCAAGCCTTGGAAATGTCTATATTAGTAGAAACAAATGGACATTATTTCAAATAAAAAGAATTTTAAAGATAAAGAAAACAAGAGAAATAAATTTCCCCCTCCTCTATATCTTGATTAGCGTATAGCTGGTCAAGACCATTTATGGCTTGCCTTCTCCAACTGAGATTTTTTTTTTCCAAACTCTGCTGTCATACAAAAGGGAAAAAGAGAAAGAAAAGAAATGCAAGGGAGAAGACCTCAGCTTTTCCCAAGATAACAAGCATCTAGGTTTGCTGTATTTGCCGTGTGTCTGAATGGAAGAGGAGAGAGCAAGATAAAGAGTTTGGTAAGTTGCTGTGACTAATCCACATATTTTCATATTCAAACAGTAGGAAAAAAGTTGAATAAAGAGGTGATCACTTAATTGATGAGATGAAAGCCAGCTTATTAGCATTCATCTGGCAAATCATAATTGTTTTACTCTTTTTCTGGTGGTCTATTAAGATTGAAAATGAGTTAGGAGGTAATTATCAGCATGAAGCAGAATACCGGAGAAACAAACCCTTGAGGCTCCTGAGAAAGAGAGATGTGTCCTGAGGAATTTGTGATGTAATTTCAAAGCTGCAAAGATACCACTAACCTCATATATCCATCCTTTGTACTGTTATAAAGAGGCGATAGACAAATAGGCAGGCAGTTAGGTAGGTAGGTGGATAGATAAGTAGATAAGATAAACAGGTAGATAGAAACGTGTGTGTATGAGTGTGTGTGTGTGTGTGTGTGTGTGTGTAAAACTTCACATTGTTGAAATAAAATAGAGAAAAGCATTTTCATAAAATACTGTGCTGGGGCCGGGCACGGTGGCTCAAACCTGTAATCCCAGCACTTTGGGAGACCGAGGCCGGCAGATCACGAAGTCAGGAGATCGAGACCATCCTGGCTAATACGGTGAAACCCCGTCTCTACTAAAAACACAAAAAATTTAGCAGGGCATGGTGGTGGGCACCTGTAATCCCAGCTATTCGGGAGGCTGAGGCAGGAGAAAGGTGTGAACCTGGGAGGCGGAACTTGTGATGAGCCGAGATCACACCACTGCTCTCCAGTCTGGGGGACAGAGCAAGACACCATCTCTTAATTAATTAATTAATTAATTAAAATAAAATACTGTGCTGGATGAATCAACTCTACATCCTCTGCATCCTTCTTGCACCTGGTATTTGTTCTGTGTGTACAACATGTATAGATTCATATTCCCTCGGGTTTCCAGTTGTTTTTGGCCAATAGAAAGCCCTGGCAGAAGATCAGAGGGCAGTAGGAGAAGGAGGCTATATTCTATATTCTCCTCATTTCCCGCAGTGTGTGTCCAAAGGACTGTGTAGTCTGTCTGCTTAATCAGGTCGTTGCTATTAAGCAGCCTTTTTCCTACAATTATCTTCTTTGATTCTAGTAGCAACTCCTTCTTCTTATTCCTTGCCCACATTTGAAAATAATTCTTTCATTAAGTTCTTCTTATATTAACCATTTTGAATATATTATAATCAAGATGCCAAATAATTTAATAATTATGAGAATGTGTGTTATGGGAAAAGGGTGGGAAAGTAAACTCAGAGATAGAGAAAACTAGGTAGAAAAATAGTAAGCCAGATAGTTAAAACATAATTTTAAAAGAAACACAAAAGGTGTAACAGAGAAGAGAGGATTAATATTAACTTTTAAAGAAAATGAATAATCTAAAATAAAATAAAGAGAAAATAGAGATGAAAGGGGAAATAAATATTAGCAAAGAACACTATAAAGTAAGCAAGAAAAATTATGCAAATACTTTTTAAACAACTAATGTATTTTCAATGTGAAATAAAGAACAAAACTGCCATTAGCTACGGAGTTAGATATTTTTCTATGCAATAGGGAAAAGAGGAGGGCTAAACAAATGATTCAGGTTGGTAAGTTTCAAAGCAAAATGTATATGCCCAAAATATAATTTAAAAAGGAAATCTAAAATAAAAGACGAAACTAAACAAAAAATTTTCATCAATCAATACCAGGGCAAAGCTACAATGGTACAAACGAAGATCACAAATTACTAAGTCAAATAAGCTAGTCTGAAAAGACTATACACAGTAGTATTTTATCTATTTGACATTGTGGGATGGTAAACAGATTAGTATTTGAAAAGGGTTTAGTAGTGTGGAGGGTTAAATAGGTGAAGAACAAAGGATTTTTAAAAGCAGTGAACTATTCTGTGTGGTACTATAGTTGCAGATACATAACACTGCATTTGTCAGAACCCATACAACTTTATAGTATAAAGATTGAACCTTAATGTATGCAAATTTAGAAAATCATTTCAGATGTCAAGGAATGTCAGAATGGAAAGTAAACTATGACAAACTAATCCAATTGTATTACAAATGTAATAATCTCACTGAATGTCGTTAAGGGAAAAACTGCTGACCTAAGTAACTGGAAATTAGTGGAGACTGTAAGGCTGAAAGGCTAAAGGAACTGTACATAAGAACTATATTCTAGTTGGCAAAGTTCTCAACAGGAGGGATATGGTTGACAATGTGAACCGAATATTCCTGTATACCGGAATTAAACTATTAAGTAAATGGATGGCAGATGCTGGGAGACCAGGTTTCACTGTCAGTGTGGGTGATTACAAAGAAGCAAAAGAGGAAATGTAAAATGATCTATGTAGTATGAAATTAAAGTCAGAGACACCAACTTGAACTCATTGCTAGCTTAATATGAATACAGATGGATACATATGCAAACATGTACATATGTGTATTTACACAGCTTAGCATGCACATACATATCTCATTGGTCTCTCCATTGCCTTATACTATTCTCTGATAAAAGGAACCAAAGCTTCTTGAATAGAATGGAAATTGCTGGTTCTAAGGCTGGAGCTGGGAATATACAAGATGAGCCTGGAGCATCTTGAAGTGCCAGAAGGCAGAACGTGCTAAAAAGCAAAATAAAACCTATGGAAGAATGTCAAAAGAACAAGATGTCAACTGAAAGCACTCTTAATAACCAACTGGAAACAGTTTGAGCAAAAACACAAATAATGTAGTTTTGAATTAGAGCTAAAACTATAACATAAATATTCCTAAGTCCATACTACTATAAGTATATGATCAAACAAATGAAGAAAATACTCAGAAGTCTTGCTATGCATGAATTCATATTGTCTCCAACTCTAATCCAGTACATACAGATCATTGCAGAAGAATTCCAAATAAAATTTAAATATAGTCCTCTCAAAAAGGTAGAATGTAACTCTCTACCTCTTAAATGTGGATTAGCAAGGTGATTGCCTTCCAATGAGCACAGTGAGGAGACTGAAGGGAGAAAGTAAATTCATAGTGAAGAAACTGTACAAATATTGCCTCAACCAGGTGATCAAGGTTAACATCAACAGTGATAAATCACCCTGCTAGCATACATGCCTTTGATATGACATGATGAGAATGACAACTCTGTGATCTTTCCCACAACACTTAACTCCAGTCTAATCATGAAGAAACCATGACCCAATCAGTTGTTCTGCAAAATGCCCTAGCTGTATCCTTCCAAATTGTTGAGGTCATGATAAACAAGGAAAATCTGAGAAACTGTCACAGTCTTGTGAAGACATGATGTCTGAATATAATGTGGAATCCCGGAAAGCATCCTGGAACAGAAAAGAGGTGAGGTAAAAAATAAAAAAATTCTAAATAAAATATAGACTTTAATTAATAATGCTTCACTAATTTAAATAAATGTATCATATTAATGTAGAATATTAATAGCAATACCCAGGTGCCGTATATGGAAACTTACTAGACAGTACATTGACAGCTATTCTAAAATATAAAGGTTATTAAGAACACACTCTAGGCTAAACACTAAATAAATTTTGTCTCCATTCTTACTTGCCTGATTTTTTTTTTTTTTTTTTTGCCGAATTTGTATATGAGGGAACTGAGGTTCAGGTGAAAGTTTAGTGACCTTGCCAATGTCATGCAGTCAGTATGTGAATCATCAGGATCCAAAACAAATTATTTACAAATCTGATATGTGGTGTTTTTAATAGCTATAATTAAAGAGGTTGTGTCTATGGAAACATCCTTTATTTGAAGATAGTTTTTGTTTGTCTGCAAGCAGCAGTAAATGTTTGACATGACAGGTGGAACACTTACAATCATTGTGAGAAAACGTCATAATGAAAATTACAACCCTAGAAAGTTCTAAATTAATGGATAATTTAAATGTGCCAGAATTACCTCTTATTTTATAGGATTATTACAGTTCAGTGAAAAAAAATGACAAGCCTTCTATATCTATTAATTTTGAATGTTCCCATAAAGGTGTGAAGCAAAAACCAATACTTACATATTATGAGAGTTGAATGAATTTTGTAATTTGCTTAGGCGTATACACTAGATTATCTGATTAGTTCACTTTTATAACATGAATAAAACTGTTTTTGAGATCTTTGAATTGTTATTTTTAAATATTTTAAATGCGAATATAATTTAGAAGTCTCATATAATTGGATTATATTATACTGGCTTACCATTATATGAAAAAAATGCAATTAAGGATAGAACTATGGATGGTTACAACTTTAATGTACCTAATGTCATTGCTGCATTTAAACGCATGCCTTTTACTTTGACTTTTTAAAGAAAGTAATCCGTTGATTAATGATGGTTGAAATTTATTTTCTCCATGCATCACTCTAATTTTTGAAAGTTATAAGGTCAGAAAACATGTGAGTAGTTTATGAAGAAGTCCATAACTTTTATGAATACATTAAAAAGGAAAAAAGTTCAATATATTACTAGAATTTAGTGAGAGACTAAAGTGAGGCTTTCAAATGCTTTCTTCCAAAGTTGCTGTCACAAAAACAAAGTAAATACTATAAATATTTGTATTTATGATACTATGGTCTTTTGAATTTTGAGCTATAGGTTTGAAACTGGTGTTTCATGAGCAATTTGACAAATGGGTATATACATTAAGCTACCCTGAATATCAACAAATTTGAGTTTGACTCTCACATAAGCTCAATATTATAAAAAGGTTTTTATAACTTTGTCAACCTTTTCTCTCCACATGAAAATAAATGGTATTTAGTCTTCTAGCTTACTAATACTAGCTAGTATTATAGCTAAAGAAAATAGTTAATAGTACAATAGCATATGAAGAGAGAACAGTTCAAATTTAAGAATTTTTAAAAAGTGTTTTCTAAATTTCTAACAATTAACCTAGGTAAGCAACTTTAATATTGGAACTTTTCAATGATATTCATAAGCATTAGACAAATAGCACACATTTACAAAATCTTCAGGTAAAACAGCCAAGAAAGTCATGTCCCTTTCTGAGGATAATTTATTAGCACTTCACCTATGACAGGCACCAACATTAACTTTCAAATGAACTTTCCTAACTGCTAAAAATAGTGGGAACAATTTATTCCTGTAATGATTTTGCATGTTGAGTATTCATTTAAATATCCATTATAATACATTAAAGATACAAACATATTAACTCATACAGTCAACTCTTTATGTGTTCAGATATATTCAGCAACTCTTCTCAAAGATTCTGAATTTAAAAAGTATGTAAAAGAAGATATATTCTTATATAAATGGTATTCTTACATAAATGGTATTCATTATAAACAATGCAGCTAAAATATTACCTATGTGAAATTCCCATTTAATTTTGAAGAGCCAGTATTCATTATTTGTCTTGTCATTTAATTCATTTATTAATTGTGACCTCTATCTCAACATGATGATGTTCACAATGGCATGTGCCATTAATTATGTATGAGATTCATTAATTACTTTCCATTATATTTTCCAACTATACAAATAGCTTTTTTATCTAATGAATACTTCATAGGAATAAATGTTAATATCTATAAAAATGTATATATGAAGAAATTCAATATTTTGTGGAGGTGAAGTGTTGCCACTATATTGTCTTTCATTTATAAAATGTATAAAGTTTGTCAAACTGTTTTACATTGTGTAACACATTTAAAAATGTGACCAATGAAGTAGGAGGTATTACTATTTCTATTGTACCAAATAGAACAAAATCATAAGGGAGGTGGTTGAAGAAAGAAGCAAAAAAGTAGAGCAGTTGAGCAACCACTATATAAGGCAAGCTCTATTATTAAGGAAATATATGTGGAGCCTTATCAATATCTTTGAAGAGCATATTCAATATTCATAATCAATATTCCATGGGAGCATAAGAAATGATGTAGTCTCTCTACCAAGACTAATCCAGTGGACATAGTTTGCAAAGGCTTCACTTTTAGGTTTTGGCTTTGAAACACCCCTTTCTCTATCTTACATTGTTTGTGAAGTACAAAAGTATTTTAATACACTCAAATTAGCATTATTTTTTATGTGCCCACAAAGAGTGGAAGGAGAGCATCTGAAAATGCGGATATAGCAAACTGGGAGTCTTTGCCCTTCCATTATAAATATAGACAGCGTTTATTAAGTTTATGCCCTGTATAAAATTCTGTAAGGTTAATGTAGTCATCTGTTCTATGCTGCAGTAAGGAGGTTAATTCAAGAAGACTAAGCTTTCAATTTTGTTACAAAGTGAAAGACATTAGTCATAATCATTAAAACCAGCTAATGGAAAAGCAATGCAGTTATTATTTGGCATTAACAAAAATTTTCTTAAAAATGATAGAGTCTGGAACCATAATAGAATTTTACCTAATCTTTTTATTATTGCCTTTACATTCTAATATCCCCATTTTCTTAATAATTTAATATTATGTACTTGTTATTCTGATATTCTTTGTGATTTCTGAAACTAAAAATTGACCTATAGAATATCACAACTTAGTTCGGTCTTCTTATCAGTTATTTGCTGAAACTGCCATATCATTAGAGAGATTGAGGGCTGGAGTAAAACAAATAAAGTTAAACAGTAATCTAAAATTTATTAGCATTACAATTACTGATGTAATATTCTTTTTAAAAACCTGTGAGTGAAGTATATGGCTCAAAGTTATAAACGCAAATTTGTGCTGTTAACTCAAATCTATGCACTCATTATAGATCTCTATTTAATGTCTGTCGCCAGCCCTTGGTGCAGTTTTAACGGAAAATTTTACATCCTCTCACACATATAATTTTTATTAATTTTATGTACAAACATTCTAGGCATTAGTTCTTTTCAAAAGAAAACTGTATGTGCCAGAGAAATTAGAGCCAATGAAAACAAAAAATAAACATTTGAAAGAGCATCTATGATAAATACCTAGATATTATTAATCATTATGAGTCATTTAAGGAATTCATCTTTTTATTGACTAAAGTACAGAGTATGTGATAAATTATTTTCCATTGTTTCAGTTATAGATTTATTATAGGACATGTCATGATTATTCTTCAGCAAAAAGAAAACCACATTTTGTCATGTTTAAAATTATGCATAAAGGAATTCTTAGAAAATGGTGGTAGACAGAAGCCTAAATCTGAATCTTCCCAGATCTGAATATAAAGATATTTAGAACACCAATGGAAAATATTTGCAATAAATTTGATTGCAATGTATCTCTTCAAAACACAACATAAAAACAAATAGGGACAAACCAGGAAGTACCACAGGGGTTGCCCAGTATCAATATCTGAGTAGAGAAAAATAAAAAGAGAATTAATGGGACAATGAAGATCTCAAGAACAGGAGAAACTAAAAATAGCCATCAGATGATTATCAGGGCTAAAATGTAATCACATGCCTTATTCTTGGAAAAACAATGTCATCTCTTCCATTATAATGTGAGAATATGAAGAAAAAACAATTTTTAGAATCAGCTACCAAGCAGTTCTATTTTCCTGTATCACTGTGGATAAAGCCATCTAGCAAGAGTTTCTACTATTTAATGTGTTATGTCTTCTTGTTAATTTTCAATAATGAATCAGTGTACATTCTTCTTGCTAAATCTTCATACATATCCATTATTTATCTACTTAGATTAACCTATTCAATTCTGTGTTCTTGGATCAAAGATATTCAAAACTTCTGATATATTATCTTTCAGCAGTTTTAACTGATTTACACTTCATGCAGCAATGCATCAAAATACCATGCTTCCTAGAACAATGCAAAAAAGTGTCAATACACATTTGCTGACTAAATATGTAGATAGATGGTAGGCAGGGGGAGAGAGAGAGATAACAAATACAATTAGTTTCAGATCAGAATTTTTGGGAATTATTTCACTCATAAAATTACGTAACACTACTAATCTTAGAAATAAAGCCAACATAAATCTCTCCCCTTTCCTTCTTAATTATTGAACATTAGAAATTTCAGGATTTTCATGTCTTTGTACAAAACTTTTTGCTTTTTAATATAAGCTGTATTGAAGCTTTATTTGGGGGTTCCAATGTAAATAAAATTATTGTTGTTTAATACATTTATTTTGCTGGGAGTAAAAATTTTCATTATGAAAATTCATTTCCCTATTTTTTAACAGTACCAAGTAAGTTTATAAATCCATTGTTACCTAAGACAATACAAATACTTAACAGTAGGATATTTTGAGAAAGAGTTTTAAGGGGATTACAATTGATAGAATGAGAGTTAAAAAATGTTGAGAATATTTGTTAAAGTAGTATTTCACAAGGCACTCCAAACAAGTCAAAATATGCTACAATACTTTTATAAAAACTATTTTTGTGGTTTTAATACAGTACATATGAATGTATCTTTCTTTCTTTCTCTTTTAGTCAATTAAGCTGTAGAAGTAATACAGTTTGTCAAATAATGCAGCATGCTACATTATACAGATTTTCTATCAACAAAAAAATACATAATGCTATATATAATGAAAATTATAAATAATTAATAAAATTCATATGATCAAGCATTTCTTCATGGATTATTTCTTTTTCTCAGTATTTAAAATAATACCTATCAATGTAATTTATAGGATAAAATTATTCTATTTCTAATTTAAATAATGTATTATACTTGACATGATATATGCCAAACTAATTTATAAATTTTATTGGGTTGTAGTATTGGTTATGTGACAGTATTAAAATGTTATTTCTAGATGCCCTATCTGAAAAATTGTCCAATCAATTGTTCTGTTTCTTAAGTAGTCAAGGGTCTGTAGCTAAAAAGTTGCCTCCAACATTCTCTTTTGAAATATGATGGGTTGATTCTCTCAAAATTAATTTTGTCCCACTAGCTCAGAACCTGCTGTCAAAACTGGTAGATCATAGGATTTAAATTGAAATCTTATTCATTTGAAAATTCCTGGTCCCCATACCTCCTACTTCTGTTGGAGTTAATGTGTCTGAAATAAGGATAAGGATTCAAGTTGTCAAAAAGTTGTCAAAGATTTGAGCACCATAGACTTAATGGAGTATATAAATAACACATGTGCCAAGTGGCACTCTGCATGCAAAAGAAGAAAGAAAGGAAGAAAAAATGACCAACGAGGCCCGTTGTTGATTCCATATATCAAGTCGAGAGAAAGGGAAGTGAATTGTTCCTTAGAGAGGGTTCTGAGTGTAAGTACATAGATCTGAGAGAGAAAAAATCCACACACACACGTGTGTTCATGCACACATACACACACACACTTCGAAGTGGGACCTTTGTTGGGACCAAATAAAATAACTCACTTTGTCTCAGTAAAAATTTATTGAAATTATCAGACACCCAGAAATTAAAGCAATCTGACGATTCAATAGCAGAACCCAATAAAGACATTTAAAGACACAAAGCACTGAAATGGTTATGATGCTGTTAACCAAGTAATTAAAAATAAAAATAATAGTCATCATAAATGTAAGAACATTTAAGTAAGTTATATCTTACATGTGTTTACTGTTTTCTGAAATATGAAATATAAAATGACTTTTTATTAAATACTATAGGCCACAATTTATTCAAACGTTTTTACCTTCTTATTTCTTTGACTCCAATTATACATATATTAAGGCTTTTACTAATTCTCTATTTTATTTATTTTGTGTGTCATTTTTCTCTTTTAGTTTCATTTTGGATCATTTATGTGGCTGTGTCTTCACATTCACAAATGTTTCCTTCTGCAATGCCCAATCTGTCATGAAACCTCTCTAGCGAAATTTTCATCACAACTATTGTAGTTTTCACCTCTAGAAATTTGGTTTGTATATTTCTTTGCCTTCTATAAAGGCAAAACACATTAAATCTTATAACTAGCTTTTTGAACTAATATAATAATATTATACCACTTGTTTTTATGGTCTTTTCTGCTTACCCTAACCTGACTGAGTTCTTGATTGGTTTTGATTGATTCATTTTCATTTTTCTTCTCATTCTTTGTGGTAGTTTCCTGGTTGTAGCATAATTGATAATCTCTTATTGAATGACAAATATTGTGAATCTTACTTTGCTGGTGCTGGATAACCATATCAGTGACCAGTCTTGAAAATGATTGTTTTATATATTTTATTCATTTTCTAGGTGTTTTCAACCAGAGGAAAATACATTCCCTGTTGCTACAACTTAACTCTGAGCATAATCTTTGATAAAGAAATATTGAAAATAAAACAAAGAGTAATGTAAAAGGTAAAATCTGTGGGTTAATCTTAAAAGAAATATTGACATCATAAAAACAAAAATAATGTGTTGTCTGGGGAGATGTAAATGTACCATTAATATTAGACACTCATAAATCCAAGCTGCATGCTGCAATCTAGTCTAGAGTAACATTAAAAGAATTATAAAATAATGTATATATTCCAAAGTAACAGTGAAAAAACATGGTATAACAATAAATATCTGGCTAATGCAAAGGAGTGTAAAAGTGAGGGGAAAAAAATAACATAGCACAGGCAGCACAGAAAAAGTACAGAATAATACGGTAGATTTAAAAGTGAGATATTAGTTACATCAACTATATCTGTATTAAGTATTCCAATTAAAACACCAGCATTGCTAAACTGGATTATAAACATTAAAAAATGATTCCACTATTTATCTAAAATAAGTGAGTACTAAATGTATAAAAATAATATTTGGAAAATACATAATTTGAAAATGCTAAGAAAAAAAGCTGGTATAGCTATATTAATACCAAAGTAACATTCAGTCAAAAAGTATTACCGGAGATATAGAGGAACACTTCATTATGATAAAAATTTTAACTTACCAAGAAGGAAACAACAGTGCTAAGCATTTTGTATAAACATGACCTTCAAAACTAGGAAGTGAACACTGGAAAATCTACTAGAAAAAAATAGACAAAAAAAATATGCTAGGGCGTTACAACACATTCCTCGGTAACTTGATAACAAATAGTTAAAGAAAAGTAAGAGTATACAAGATTTGGAGAACGTGGTTAACAAATTTTATTTAATGTCAATATAGAGAACTCTCACCAAGTACAGAACACTGATTCTTTTCAGGCATACTAGATGATTTTTAAGAAATCTTTCATATACTGTATCATAAACACATCTCAATGCATTTCAAAAGTTGACATATTTAACTAGAAAAGAAGCAAAACACAGATAACTTGAAAGCACCCTATATTGAAATTTGAAATACATTTCTAAATAATACATAGGTTAAAGAAATAATACATTGGAATTAGTAAACAATGTGAACTGAATGATAAAAACATCTTAAGCAGCAAAGTTCGTGGAATGCAAGACTATAGCCTACTTAGGAGGAAAACCAAATGCTTCCTCAAATGCAATATTATAAGAAATGCTAAAAATATAAAATACCAAAACATTAAGCATAAATTGATTATTTTAAAATAATGCAAATTTTTAAAAACATTCTTATCAAGTAATTTAATAATCCCCAGTATCGACAAAATTTCAAAAACCTTATGTCATTGTCTCTCTATATGCATGAAAAACATTTTATTAAATTCAACTTGTGTTCATGATTAAAAATAAAAGTTACCGGCCAGGCACGGTGGCTCACATCTATAATCCCAGCACTTTGGAAGGCCACGGCAGGTGGATTACCTGAGGTCAAGAGTTCAAGACCAGCCTGACCAACATAGTGAAACCCTGTCTCTACTAAAAACAATACAAAAATTAGCCAGGTATGGTGGTGGGTTCCTGTAATCCTACCTACTAGCGAGGCTGAGGCAGGAGAATCGCTGGAACCTGGGAGACAGAGGTTGCAGTGAGCCAAGATCATGCTATGGCACTCCAGCCTGGGTGACAGAGCAAGACTCCATCTCAAAATAAAATAAAGTAAAATAAAATAAAAGTTACCAAACTAGAAATCAGTGGATATGTTCTTAATCTGATAAAGGGCATGTACAAAACAACCGTACTGGAAAATATATTTAGATGTGATGTTGAATGCCAAAAATGTGAAAACATCATTTGCATTCTATTATGAAAAGAAAATTGTCTATGTTGTCTAGATATGTGTCCAGGTAAGAGAGACATTAATGAAGTTAGTAGTTTCTGGCACATGTATTACAACTTGTAAAACAAATTAGAAAAATTATCCTCTCAATTATAGTTTTTATTAGAAATAAATTTGAATATATGTTATCATTTTACTTTTCTTTTGTGACCTTGCCTGTTTGTGTGCTTTTATCAGCTTTCAAATGTTTCCTAATAATTAGAAAAGCACATGAATTACAAAAATTCTACACATTAGGATAAATCATTATTTTTGTAATATAAATTTACAGATTATTTTGTTAATTTCTGTTTTTAGTTTTTAATATTCTGTTTTGATATTTTGTTTTATATTTTTAATATTTTGTTTTAATATTTTCTTAAATTTTAATATTTTATTATTTAATATGTTATTAAATAATAATTTTTATTTTACATACAATATTTAACATTTTATTATGTAATGTTAATATTTTTAATATTCTGTTTTAATGTTCTGCTTCTCTATTTTTAATATTCTGTTAATTTCTATTTCTATTAATTTTCATTTTAATTTATGTTGTATTTTATTAAATTAAGCAGTAATTTGAATTGAATCTTAGT
>NW_012101399.1:69333-77277 GCF_000951045.1 Mandrillus leucophaeus | reverse complement strand
ACATTCCCTCTAGTAAGCAAACTTTACAATATTCAACTTTGTTATAGAAACTAATGTATTTGGGGTATTTTATTCTTTCCATCTATATAAAATTTAAATGGTGTCCTCTGAAATGTTTTGTGTTCTTGATAGACACTTTCGGGGAAAATATTACAGTCCAGTAGGATTCAGTCATTATTAAGTGGGCTAATATTTCAAACAATATTCTCTCATTTTATCTTAATTTTAATTAATTTTATTTAATTAAATAATTTTAATTAAATGGTAGGAGATAAGTTGTGCATGGAAATGTGGTTTTTATTTCATATTAATCAATTTCAAAAAAGGTAGGCCACTATTTTATAAATTTCTAGTTAATATAGAATTAAGCAAACTCCATGCTATTTGGTGAACTCTACTTGTAAACCTTTGATATTTTCACAATGCACCATTTTTTTCCTTTTCTTCAACAATTGCATTATTAGTGAGGTTTTGGCTAGTTGACCATGAGAAGTCAAATTAAATTAACAGGTAAAGGAAAGATTTTAGTACAGTTGATCACATAATGAGTACTAAATATTTATAAATGTACATTATTTCCAGGTTTCTTTTTGACAAATTTGTTCCTGGATATACTGTGAATTTCTTTTAGACATTGTCCATTTATCCAAAACTCTAACTCTACCTTAGAATCAACTTTATTAGAAATTGTTCATGCTTATTCAAAATGCAGAAATATGTCTCCAATATCTTTTGAATGATAAATTCTTCAAGAAAGACACATTCCTTCTCCTTTTGCCCAACCAGCTCCCTTTGCTCCATCCTTTATCCTTAGCTCTGAGCACAGCAGCAGACTATCAATCTAATTACCAACAACTTTGTAATATTGTTAGCTTTGTAGTCTTACAAATGGCTTAGAGTTTGTTGGAGTAATAATGCCATCACTGCAGACTTGTAAGGAATAACAGAACTACAACTTGAAATTATTACTGGGGTAATATTAAAAAATGTTGAAAACAGTGAGAATCAAACTAGATCAATGAGTAGAGAGTTTAAAGATTTTCAGTTCATCTGTTATTATTTAATATGAAACTAATACTGTTGGTTATCCTCTCTTCTTGAATGCCTTCAACATAAATTTCCAGTTCAAGAAATTCATGTGATTAATTGTCCCTTAATCACTAAACGAGAGGACTCAGGTAAAGCTTTAACCTTAATGTCTGGCATATTATGTCCTTTCAAAAATAATGTACATTTATAAATAATATATATTATTATTATTGGAAATAATGTACATTTATAAATAATTTAGTACTCATGTGATCAACTGTACTAAAAATCTCCTTTACCTGTTAATTTAATTTGACTTCTCAGGGTCAAGTAGCCAAAGCTTCACTAATAATGCAACTTTTGAAACTTTCAAAGAATATTATTGTCTTTCTTCTTTATCGTTTTATTATTCAACGTTAGTTTGGTTTGGTATTGTTTGGAAATGCTTTGGGGAATTGATAAATTGATAAATGTTTTTGAAATCTAGAAATCTGTGACTATTCCTTTAATATATTGCATATTATTTACACATTAATGCAAATTTCTGGTGAAAAAGTTGTATCACTTAATCTCATTAGAAGTAAATCTTCATTAGAATATATTTGGCCTATGATATTTTATAGTAATACATGTTTTCTAAATTTTCACTGCTATGTTCCTCATGATATAGTGCATGGTGGTGAAGTATACCATCACAGCTAGTACAGTTCAGTGTCATGACCTTAATTCTTGTTAAGGCATCAGCAGTTTTAGCCATTAGTGTTTTTGCCCCATCACTGCAATGAGCAACATATTGGAAAAGCATGTAATTGTAATTGCTAATAGAATTTTGGTCATACGAACCCCTAACAGAGAGTCTAGATGACTCCACAGGCTCTTAAGATTGATTGTCTTGAGGAAGTTCTCGGGTCACATTTTGAAATCAGTTGCTTGGTATTATTAATTACAATAATTGGTAAGTCTGTATCTATTTCAACATATAAATTTAAAGTTGACTGCCAATACACATCTTTAGGCAACTTAGCTACCAAGTGCATTTTAATAGAATTTCAATGATAAAATAGAAGCTATAACTATATAAGTTTTAAAGCATATTAAAGGTAATGCTAGAGGACTTTTAATTCAGGATAAGATATATTCTATTGCTCTCTCTTTTGAAACTGAATAATTTTTATATGAAAAATGTTTATGGAGCTACGGATTTAAATTCTAAATATTGTAGATGATAAAGAGAAAAGAAGATATTGATAACTGACACAGATTTAAATTTTGGGTTAAATTAAATAGCATATAGAAACACACACCTCTTTATAACACTGGAAAATCAAATATATAACCTGATACATTAAAATATAGATTAATATTATTTAAATTAGTTGTACTAGCAAAACCACTTAAGTAATATAATTTAAGAAAAAATTTTGTCATTTACAGGGCATCGGTTTATCTTTTTACATGAGTTTTATATCATATTAAAATCATTTTTAGCCTTTAAAGGATTTTATTATAATACTTGTGTAAAAAGATAAAATACTGGACAAGGACATTTTTCTCTATTCTTATTGATAATAAATATATTTAGAAACTATTTCACATCTAGAAAAGGTACAATTTTGCCCTTCTGGAAAATTATTAAAATTATCATTACCATTTAGAAAATGGAGTTATGCATATCTGTTAAAAGATTTCTACAGCACATTAAGTCAATAAAAAATAATATTTGAAAATTTGTGTCAACTTAATGCATTGGCCAAAACACTATAATCCTTTGATATATAGTTAATATAAAGCACTAAACATACAGTGTTAATAATTGTGTAATTATTAAAAGACTAAAACGGAAAAGAAAATTTATAGAAAAAAACCTGCTCTTGAAAAGTAATTTTGATTAAATGTTAGGTATCACGATTTGTTTTGACAACACACAAAATTCTGCCAATAGTCAACACATATTTCAGGAGAAATATGTAGATCATTATAACGACTTCCTGAATAATTATCCCTGAAATCCAGAGTGTCATCCTTTGACATGAGTTCTAATTGTAAAGGAAAAGTGATGGAAGCTGACAATTATGCAATAAGATGACTTAGAAAGTTTCTTAATGATAATTAATCAATTGGTGACCTTAATCACAGCATCTTGCCATTTTTGTCACGTATCTTTAGAATTCAGTAAAAGTCATGAGGATGATCTGTGTCTGTGATCAGAATATTTATTCAGGAAACACTAAAAAGATTACTACGTAAAGATACACTTTTAAGTGTGAATGTGAGAAAGAAAGTGATTGATCGTGTTAAGGAAGCTTAAAATCTAGTAGCAGAGGTCATAAAACCATAGACACATTATTCTTAACAGAAATAATGTAATAAGTGGCATACAAATGATAAACATTTTGGAATTATTGATATGAGTAGATAGTGACTTCCTGCTAAGGAAAACGGGGGAGATTTGGGGATAGTATATGTTTGTGATTATTAAAAATATGAAGATGTGAACAAATTAAGGCAAGGTAAAATCTAAGTGAAAGTAACAGAACCAAGAAAACTTGAGTATTTTCTAGAAATTGTCTTTGTAGATGGATACATTATAAGAGAAAGGCAAGAAAAACACATTGCTGTGAAGACTGGTAGATCTTGAATGCTGGGATTATCTCTCACAATATTGTTTAATAGACAACATAAGAAAATAAGGGGGAAGAAAAGTTGTGAATTTATATTTAATTTAAATAATTAGTTTTATGTCTTATCTTTATATAATTAGTGTCTCTGTGAATTATACATAGAAACTAATTATTTAGCATTTACTTCCAGGATGACTTCTGCCTACAGTTTTTAAAATCTGCTGTTAGCCCACAATTGACTAGTGTTTCCAAGCATAATCACTAGTAAGTAATATTTAAAAGACATCGTTAGACAATTTACAAAGAGCCATGAAGAATTTCTTTTTTCTTTTTTAATTTTTCTTTTTTTTTTAAAATGCAGATTTAATATGAGCTAAGTTTTAGTCTTTACCATAGGTTTTTCAGCCAATGGAGAGATCCAGAAGCAACTTTGAATTACATTTTCTTTCTATACCTTTTTCCACTTGGTTATTTTAACAAATCCTTTTGAACTTTACAATACTTTTCAAAATCACGTCTAGGTTCTTACATTTCTAATACACTTGTATCTTGAAATATATATAATTTTTCTTGAGCTTCTGAAGAAACTCACATTTTGCCTAGATAATGCTTTAGGAAAGATACTGGTTTCTTCTTTACCTTTAGGTTTATTCAACTTAAGATTATGCGACGTAACTTGAATTTTGAGGTTGTATGAGACCTCATATAAAATGTAGTGAAACTATAATACTGAGAAATATTGGTTGAGAATATATTTCTGTAATTGCACAAATGAGAGATCAAGTAGAATTGCATATAGGAATGATTCCACATACTTTCTGTTGATGTTTATTTTATAAACCCTCTTACCTTCCATGCTCCTATGTTATATCTCAAACAACATAAAAGTTTCACAAGGGCCTTTTATTTGTCAGTGACAGCCTACCTATTTTTAATTCTTTCTCTTCCTAAGCATTTTTATTTTATTTTATTTTTATTTATTTTATTTATTTTTTATGAGACAGAGTCTCACTCTGTCACCCAGGCTGGAGTGAAGTGATGTGATCATGGCTCACTGCAACCTCCACCTCCCAGGTTCAAGCAATTCTCCTGTCTCTGCCTCCCAAGTTCCTAGGGCTACAGGTGCATGCCACCACACCCAGCTAATTTTTGTATTTTTAGTAGAGACAGGGTTTCACCATATAAGTCGGGCTGGTCTCAAACTCCTGACCTCAGGTGATGCACCTGACTCGGCCTCCCAAAGTACTGGGATTGCAGGAGTGAGTCACCCATTGCATCTCTTTTATTTTTATTTTTACTATTATTATTATTTTTAATTATAACTTTAAGTTCTGGAATACATTTGCAGAACGTGCAGGTTTGTTGCACAGGTATACACATGTCATGGTGGTTTGCTGCACCCATCAGCCCGTCACCTACATTACGTATTTCTCCTAATGCTATCCCTCCCCTAGCCACCCGCCCCCTGATAGGCCCTAGTGTGTGATGTTCCCCTCCTTGTGTGTGTTCCCATTGTTCTACTCCCACTGATAAGTGAGAACATGCAGTGTTTTGTTTTCTGGTTCTGTGTTAATTTGCTGAGAATGATGGTTTCCAGCTTCATCTATGTCCCTGAAGGGACATGAACTCATTCATTTTTATGGCTGCATAGTATTTCATGGTGTCTATGTGCCAAATTTTCTTTATCAAGTATATCATTGACAGGCATTTTGGTTGGTTCCAAGTATTTGCTATTGTGAGCAGTGCTGCAATAAACATATGTGTGCATGTGTCTTTATAGTAGAATGATTTATAATCCTTTGGGTATATACCCAGTAATGAGATTGCTGGGTCAAATGGTATTTCTGGTTCTAGATCCTTGAGGAATTGCCACACTGTCTTCCACAATGGTTGAACTAGTTTACACTCCCACCAACAGTGTAAAAGCATTCCTGTTTCTCTACATCCTCTCCAGCATCTGTTGTTTCCTGACTTTTTAGTAATTGCCATTCTAACTGGCATGAGATGGTATCTCATTGTGGTTTTGATTTGTATTTCTCTAACACCAATGATGATGAGCTTTTTTTTATATGTCTCATGGCCGCATAAATGTCTCTTATTGAGAAGTGTCTGTTCGTGTCCTTCTCCCACTTTTTGAAGGGGTTGTTTGTTTGTTTGTCTGTAAATGTGTTTAAGTTCTCAATAGATTCTGGATATTAGCTCTTTGTCAGATAGATAGATTGCAAAAGTTTTCTCCCATTCTATAGGTTGCCTGTTCACACTGATGATAATTTCTTTTGCTGTGCAGAAGCTCTTTAGTTTAATTACATCTCATTTGTCAATTTTGGCTTTTGTTGCCATTGCTCTTGGTGTTTTAGTCATGAAGTCTTTGTCCATGCCTATGTCCTGAATGGTATTGCCCAGGTTTCTTTCTAGGGTTTTTAAGGTTTTAGGCCTTACGTTTAAGTCTTTAATCCATCTTGAGTTAATTTTTGTATAAGGTGTAGGGAAGGGTTCCAGTTTCAGTTTTCTGCATATGGCTAACCAGTTTTCCCAACACCATTTATTAAATAGGGAATGATTTCCACAGGCTGCATCTCTTAACAGCATCTCTATTCTTATCCCTGTAAAAAAATTAGCATAGTTGCTTTACTCTGTAAAGCTATGAGGTATGAAATTCGAGTTTACAAGGGGAAAATGAGGATATAAATTTGGCATGGGAAGAAAGAGCAGGAAAGTTGTTCCATATTTTTGAGAACAACCAGAGTTGCCAAGATGGATGGAGTTGAAATCCAGGAAACAGTTTTTCTTCATATTCTAGCAACTCAGCAATTACTGGGAAGCACAAAGTCTTCAGATCCAGAGGGCCTTTGGTGCATGTATTCATATATGAATGGCCCAATTGCTGTGGATGGTTGATTATCATGACTTTTAAACTGCTGACAAATAAATTCTACTGCTATTTTTACAAACTGTTTTTTGATTTATGGAAAAGAAGAGCTCACCTTGATATAGCTTAAATATTCACCAGCTATATGTGTAAGGTTTTGAGAGGAGCTACTGAATCTAAACGTTGTTGATTTATTACTCTCTAAACCCGAGTATTAGTGATTTTTTAAAAAAGACAATAAAATTGGAAGTCAGAACATTAATTAGCACATATATATGTGAAATGATAGGCACATTTTTACTTGTTTGTGGCAATGGAAATTTACTATTGAAGAAAATAAAGTTCCAGCTATTCTCAAGGAGTATACATTCTACTAGAATACATTGAATTCAAGATAGATTAATATGGATGCTATTCAATCACTTAGTGCTGGTCTGCTTATTTCCGGAGCTAAAATGGTTGTACAACTCTATCTAGAAAAATGCATTTTCTATTTTTATAGATTTTCCTCATGCACACCACTTCCAGTGAATATTGTTCTGATAATTGTTTCCATTAAACCAATTTAGAAACCATATATTTTATGTATGTAAGAAAGGAAGCAAATAAGATTCAAACACATACCATGTTAAATTATTTAGCTACACGTGTAAATTAAGGAGTATTGAGAAATGCTACTTTCTTTTGGATGCCATTGTCAATTGCCTGACTGTGCTAACAAAGCAACAGTAGGAAAGAGATCTAGCTTCACATCTTGAGCAACAGCAGCACAGTAGTCCTTTAGTGAACAAAACTGCAGGAACAACATTGTCCTGTAAATATTTTCTGAAACCACAATTCAGTTTTTTCCTTTGAAAGATGTTTGCAGCTTTTCTTGCAAGTCAACTTATACCACTAGAGAGAAAATGAAGCTCAAACTTTGTGGTATAATATGGCTAACATAGGACAGTTTTATATGTATATATAGACTTAAGCAATTCCATATATATATATATGTGTGTGTGTGTGTGTGTGTGTGTGTGTATATATGTAAACCAGTATTTAATTGCTTAGGTCTCTATAGATGTTGGATTTATATCCAAGCTTTGTGATTCTGTTAGCTATTTCTTTTTCTGTTATTCATTTGCTTTGGTGGTAATTGCCCTCCTTTCTTTTTGAAAGAGTAAGTACAAGGTGAGAGAGAGTCATGTTCACGTTGAGAGAAACTTAGAGTACAAATACCATCAAGATGGTATTTGTTACCATATTCTGTTCAGTTATATGTGATGTTCACAGTTATCCTTGTCATTCCTGTCGTTGACTTCTTCCTTAGATTCCATGAACTAATACATTCTTTTTCTTCATTCAATCTCATTTGAATTTTTTTTTACTTGTGACCCAAAATACTGAGGAATACAAAGACGTTTGCATTTTATGAAGAGACAA
>NW_012101399.1:48150-68388 GCF_000951045.1 Mandrillus leucophaeus | reverse complement strand
TTATCTATAGGCACTAGGTTATACATTAGATATCTAGTACTTATCTTGCATAATTGAAATTTGATACATGTTGATTAGCCACTCTCTCTTTCACCTTACTTTATTCCCTGGCAATCATTATTCTATTCTTTACTACTGTGAGTTTCACTTTTTTAGATACCTCATATAAATAGAACCTGTAAATAGTATCTGTCCTTGTATGACTGGCTTATTTCACTTAGCATAATGTTTTCAAGGTTCATCCATGTTGTTTCATAATGATCATTAGAAAGAAAAAAAAAATCCATCCTAATAAACATTTAGTTTAAAAATGAATCTGTATGTAACATGAAATGTGGTTTAAGGGGGACATAATTAGGAACAGTTTCACCAATTGATGCAATAATACAGCTGAGTGATATGTAGCAACAGAGAATGGCAGTGGCAGTGGTAATAGAGAGCAAGGGGAAGATCTGGAAGTATTTAAGTGACAAAGTTCACAGAGAATTATGAAAAATTGACTCCATAAAGCCAGTGGGAACCGGGCATAGGTGGAAGACTTGCCCTCTTCCGAGTTAACAGGATGAAAGCCTCATCCTCTCAGGTGCAGCTGCAAATCCACAGATCCCTGTGCTCTTCCGGGCCTGGGAAGTCCCCTCCTCCAACAGACTCAAAAGTGCTTCCTCCTGTTGCCTGGACTCTCCTCGCTCCTGGCACACTTCAAAGTCAGAGTAAAGTTGAAGATGAGCCCTGGTGCTTGTGTGACCCGACCAGGTATGTGAGCATTTGGAGCATTGCTGACGTGCCAGAACCCTGCTGCCTCAGCCACCTCAGGACTTTCAGCACCAACAAGCACAGGAGCAAGTCTGAGGGGGACAGAGGGCAGCTCAGCACGGGCCTGCAGATGCCCCTTGGAATGAACAGCCTTGGCACCATGGTCACCATAGATGGCAGGATGATGGCAGCAGGAGGTAGACAGGCTCCAGGACAGAAAGGAGTGCATCCCCAGTGAAGTACCAACTTCAAGCCAGGGATGATCTGAAGTTTGGGGCCAGGCTGCCAATTCCTCAGACCTGAGTGAGAACTTATGCTGCTTTTTCCAGGCTTGCCCATGGCTGCCCATGGACCAATCTGCATGCACTTCCTCCCATCTGAAGCCCATAAAAACCCTGAACTCAGCCAGACTTGGGCAGATGATGGGATGTTTTTTCTGTGGATAGGAGCTGCTACATACTTCAGGTCTCATCTCTGTGGAGGGCTGCACAGATGATGGGGTGACCTGCCTGCAGAAAGGAGCTACCCATTCCAGGTTTCCTCTCTGCTGAGAGCTGAACTCATTGGGATGACCTGCCTGCAGAAAGGAGCTACCCACTTTGGGTCTCCTGAGAGCTTTACGGTTGCTCAATAAAGCACCTCTTCACTTTGCTCATCCTTCAGTTTTCCACATACCTCATTCTTCCTGGCACAAACTTGGGGCCTGATGAATGGCAGGATTAAAAGAGCTGTAACACAAACGGCGCTGAAATATGCCCCTTGCTTGCCACATTGTGGATGACAAAAGGAGAAAAGAAAGAAAGAGAGAAGAGATGCAGCCCTTTGAGGAACCCAGACCTAGGAGATCCCTCTTTGGGATTCTGCGGTTCCCAGTGTCTTCAAGCTTCCAGGTACCCACGCATTCCCTTGTGCCAGCAGTGGAAGCCATTTGCAGTATGACTGGTCCAGATGTAGCTTTGCAGGGAGCCAACGCCCATGCTGGCACTAGGGCTGTCCTTCCTGATGCAGCCCGTGTACCTGGCTGTGTGCAGTGGCTGGACCCTTTGTTCACTCCCTCATGAACTCCTCGCCTCTCTGCACTTGGTTCACCCTTGGTAGGTGTGGGATCCAGGCTGGTAGTGCAAGCTGAGTGCAGCTTGCCAGGCTGAGTGGACAGAATGAGTCCAGTGGGCCTGTGCAAAACTTGGGCAAAGGCACCACCAGTCACAAATGTTTCAGGATGGCAAAGCAACACCCCAAGGATCCTGTGACAAAATGTTACAGAATATGAAATATGTTGGATAATAAGAACAGAATTTTGAGTAACAGCTACATTTAAAAAGCAAGCATAATGTTCTTCAGATCCATCCAGGGGAATAAACCAGACATAGAAAGACAAATACTATATGGTTTAATTTATATGTGGATTCTAAAATACTCAAACACAGAGAAGCAAGCCTTTGGTTGCCAAAGGCTGCTAAAGAGGGAAATGGGGAGATGATGGTCAAAGGGTACAAACATTCAGATTATAATAGGGGTGTAAGGAAACTGGGAGGTGATAGATGTGTTAATGGCCTGATGATGGTGCTGGTTTCATAGGTTTATCCTCAAACACATTGAGTTGCATACATTAAATATCTATAGCTTTTTATGTGTTAACAATACCTCAATAAATTGTTTTTTAAAAGCAAGCCAAAAAAAAAAAGAAGAAGATTGGTCAGAGATGTAGAAAAATGAGACTTGGTGGTATTTTGGAAATCAAAGACTAGTTTCCCACAGGAAAAAATAATTAACTGTAAAGAGTTGTAGATATAAAAGTGATACTCACATTATTTAAAAAACGGAGGAGGGTAAAGACATGTACTTAAACATGGTAATAAGATACAAAGTACCAGTGTACAATACTCGACTAGAAAACACAAGACTTCATTTTTTGTCCTTGCCTTGTCTTTAATTAGTTTTATGATATCTAATAAACCTCTAATTATTGGGGAAACCAGCCCCACACCACCCGGTGGGTACCTCAAGTCCGTCGGAGACAAAGGAGTTACAAAGAGACAGAGTAAGTGTTTAAAAGGCGAGCCCAGAGCTCTTCGGCTCCGCCTAATTTATTGGTTTACAAGCTCTTTGTTCTTAGGGCAGATGGATGGGGTAAGAAGGGATGAGGAAAAGGATTAATCAGTGAAGGAGAACTTATGAGTCATTCAATAAGATGTATTGCAGTGGCAGTTTCTGTGAATTTCCTCGAGCAAAGGTGGGTGTCTAAACTACTGAAGATCTTTAACTTACCGGAACTGAAATGGGTGGGAGTGGGTTTCAGGAGAAGCCAAGATGTTTGCTTGTACTCCACTGCTTCAAGGGAGTGTTATCTCCCTGATCAACCTGTGGAATGCCGTGGAGCTGTTATGCTCTCGGGGCATAAAGACATGAAGGCAATAAGGAGACTTTTCTCCTCAGAGGCCGCCCATGGCTCCCCATGGGTTTCTCACATAAGGCAGGTCAACTCATCTGGCACTCCAGAAACTCTTTCCCACACTAATCATCTCTGAGGTGTGGATGGTAAGAAAAGAAAGATGACCTAGGTGACTTAAAAATTGGTTACAACTTTACATTCCCATAGTTCTATTTTTTTTCAAAATTTACTATGCTAGATAATAGCAACATTTATTTGAGTATTATATCTTTATAACACATGCTAATGCTTAGCCCCTTACTAGTTTATCCAAAAATTTTCATTGCTTATTATAAACTAAACCAGTGCCAGATACTGAGGATATGGCAAGGAACACAATAAACTTTCTGGGATTATTCTCCTTAAAAGCTGGTGGAAGATAATAACAGTAAACTGACAATCACACAAAAATACTAAAATAAAAATGATATAATGAAATGTAATTAGAACCATGTGATATGCAAGGACATAACAGGAAACAATCTATAATAGGTTGAAGAATAAAGTGACATTTGATCAAATACCAGAAGATAAGTAAGAATATGCCAAGTGAAAAGACTGGGAAGAGAGAAGGTCCTAGATAGTAAGATATGTGTGGCAATAATGGTGTGACAGAAGCAGTGTGAACAAAAAGGACATGGCTTGAAAAGGCTGGGGATATTTCAGGACAAGAACATGTTGAAATCTGTCAGCTGTATTTAAAATTACAAACATAATCTTTAGTTTATTAAAAAAAACAGCCATTTGCAGGCTTTTAAATCCAAGAATAAGGTGATTCCATTTGTATTTTCCAAAACTACTCTGGTTATTTTAAAAAGGAAAGTCTGAGGAAAGTGGGAGTAGATGTTTAAAGAGGTTTTGTCAGGTTAGTGAAGTAGAAGAGATTGTAAATGAAGACAGCTTGGGGTAAGGTGATAGTAGTAACAATGAGAAAAAGAGGACTTGCTTGAGATACAAGCAGAATAAAATAAAATAGCAGGACTCGGTGGTAGATTGGGTGTGAACAGAGTGTGAGACTGAGGTGTAAATAATGATGCCCAGATTTCTACTCATGAAAAATGAAAATGTCATTTACTGGGATTGAAAGCTTGGGGGAGAAGATTGCATTTAGAGGAGTAGATCATAAATTCAGTTTTAAATTCATTAAATTTGAATTGTTAATTGCACTTTGTCAATTTTTCTTGCTTGTCTATTTTTCCCAAATGTATTGTTTTGCACTTAGCAGTTGTTGCACTTTATTTAATTTTTTCATTTATTTAATATCCTAAACTTTGGAAAATTAACTTTATCAAACAATTAAATTATTATGTACTCACTTTAACTAAATAAACTTTCTCTTAATTTCACAGATCAAAAAATATGCATTTAAATAGTCTTCACAAATAAAAATCCAAATGCCATAGATGGAAACGCTATATGATGACCATAGTGATAACTATTTTGGATTTATATGAATTTATAACAGGCCTCACGATTTTTCATTACTATTATGAAAATATTAATGAAAAATAATGTGAAATATTGCATATTTGCCTATATTAAGAAATAAGTCAGATAATGACATTTTTATCACCAATTATTATCTAAAAATGGTTTCATGTAACTCCATTTAACAGTTAACTTAATTTTTAAAAGGCCAGTTCATAGAATTTATTGATAAGTAATAACATATACATAAATCTTACATATTTAGAATTTACTTTCACAAGCAAAAGTAGCTTTGTATTTTTGTCTATCTGATTATTAGTTTAAGTTTTTATTTTGTTGTTTTTCTTTCTAGACTATCAAAATTTGTCATTCAAATTTGGACAGAATTTGTTTAGAGTTTTTGCTTT
Organism: Mandrillus leucophaeus; assembly: GCF_000951045.1. Lineage (NCBI taxonomy): Eukaryota > Metazoa > Chordata > Mammalia > Primates > Cercopithecidae > Mandrillus > Mandrillus leucophaeus. The sequence continues at coordinate 63,369 of NW_012101399.1, read as the reverse complement.
ATTTGCTACATCAGGCAGAAAGCTGTTTACTCATATAATGCTGCAAGTTGCTGCTTTGTTGAGTACATTAGGTACTGCATGTATAAGCCTTAGGGTTTGTTTTGATTTCAACACTTGGTCTCTTGGTTGAAAGTCAAATAAAAATAAAATGAGATTTTTTTTTATTGTTGTCAAGTTTTCTCAATCTTCTTTATCCCAGCCTCTATTCTACCTCATCTATGTGTGAATTTGTATTAGTTGAGTGCCAGAAGCTAAACTTTAAAAGGAAATAAAAATTTAATTGCTTTATTGTGTCTGTCTGTTTCAACTATCGTGAATCTCTACTACCTGTTATTAGTTGAAGAAAAATGCTATCATTTTTTCTGTTATTTTTCTCACCTCTGTACCTCACATCAGTACTGAAAGAGAAATAAACACCAACTAAAGCAAGCAGTTAATCCGAATGCTGAAACTCATGGTGTGCCTTGCCTTATTCAAGAAAATTGCTACTGCATGCCGCCACTACACTAAAACAGTCACAGTGAAAATACATAAGAAACACAAAACACTGGAGTGAAAGGGCAGAAGAGGGAAGAAATAATTTTCAAATGAAGAATTCCAAAGCAAGCGAGTATGGTGCCTGATTGATTTTGTTGAACTTAGCGTGGTGAAATAAATTAAAGTGACGCCAGTTACAAATTGATAATATATGAGAAAACATAGCTTTCTAAAAATATGCCATTAAACATCTGCATAAGCCACAAACTCCTGATATTTTTCATTGTCAAATAACTCATTGTATTTTATTGATGACCTAATTTTGTGGGCAAGTAATAATGGGTACTATTTAAGTACAGAAAACAGTAAACATTTAGACCTTCATTTTTCTCAATAATTTAATTGGTGAATAAGACTTTGCTTTTATTTTTCCAGTAAACAGAATGTCACAGAATATCTCTAGTATATTAGCCTTCATGGAACAAAACAAAATGATCTTTAAAATTTGAAAATTGACTCTTTTATTTTTTGTTAAATGGTTGGGGAGAGATTGAGGTAGTTTAGAGCTAATGTATTGTGAAAATATTTTTACAATAGAATGTCTGGTTTCCTTCTACCAGCATTCTGTATTCACTTCTCTCTAAGTTACAGGAAGTAAGCTGTTGTAATATTATGAGGGTATGGCACCAGCACAACAAGGTGACCCTCAGTGAGTGACTTCTTATATAATTCCCTCTTTTTGAGTATTGGTGGTCCAGTAACTTACTTCTAGCCAATAGAATGTAGCAAAAGTGATTGGATTATATCTTCTTGATTTTGTTACATTAAAAGGCAAAGATAATGCTATTAGGTACAAAACGCATTAGATACTCTTCTGCTAGCCTTGAAAATGCAAACTGCCATCTTGTAAACTGCCTAAGAAGAGAGCCACAAGGAAGGGAAGTATAACTACAGGAGGGGTCTAGGCCCTCAGGGTGGCCTCCGGACCACAGTCAGTAAGAAGGCAGACCCTCTGTCACACAGCCATAAGGAAATTAATTCTGTCAAAAGAGTGAACTTGGAAGTGGATTCTTCTCCAGTATCACCTTCAAAGAACTACATGATCTGACCAACTCCTTGGTTTTAGCCGTGTGAGACGTTGAGTGGAAAACATACCTAAAAATAGTCAAATTCATAGAAACAAGCAATAGAACTGTGGCTTTTAAATCCAAGAATAATGTGATTCCATTTTTGTTTTTCAAAACTACTCTGGTTACTTTAGAAAGGAAAGTCTGAGGAAAGTGGGAGTAGATGTTTAAAGAGGTTTTGTCAGGTTAGTGAAATGAAGAGATAGGAAATGAAAGCAGCTTCATTTTCTCCTTTTTTTTTTTTTTTTTTTTGTAGAGACAGGGTCTCGCTATGTTGCTCAGGGTATTCTCCAACTCCTGGGCTCAAGTGATCCTCCTGCCTCGGCCTCCCAAAGTGCTGAGATTATAGGCATGAGCCACCACACCCACCCCAAAAAATAAAACTTCTTTTATAACGTAACTATTATACTTGGTTCACCCTTGGCAGGTGTGGAATCCAGGCTGGTCGTGCAAGCTGAGTGCAGCTGCCAGGGACTGGAGGTTGAGGGAAATGGGGAGTTGTTGATGGGGTATAAAATTTCATTAATGAAAGATGAGAGATCTGCTGTTCAGCATAATGCTTATAGATGACAATGCTACAATTATACTTAAAAATGTATTAAAAAAAGTAGATCCATGGTAAGAGTTAAGACAGTTTTTAAAAAAAGACTTACCTAAACCTTGACTGAAATTCTTACCACAGAAACTGTGAGATAATAAATATGTGTTGTTTTATGCTGCCAAATTTGTAGTCATCTGTTATACAACAATAAAAAATTAGTTCACTAATTCAGAGAACATAATAAAACATAGTTCTTGTAAATAATCATATACTTTTAAAATTCTTTATATAGTGGAGGGTTTTTTGGCGAATCTTTTATCACATAGATAGCTACCTATCCTTCTTTTAGTGTAAATTAACATTGATGAATAAAATCTTTTGTTTGTATTTCTCACAAAGATCTTATTAAGTAAATTAGTGAGTTCCTTTCGATGGCCTTTCACAAGCATTAATTTTCAGTTCTTTTCAAAGTCATGTGAGGTGCTTTTATTTTTCCTTCAGAAATGATGATATTGTTTATTTAGATGTTACTGTGACATTTGGCTAACTGACCTAGGAATAATGGAATCCTGCTCTAGAATGCATGCATTACTATCTACAAAGTTTGAGTGGAAAGAAAGATTATGCTTTGCTATTAACTTCAGCTTTGGGTTGCAGAACTTATCCATTAAGAATCCTGGTAAGTGGGCTGTGACATTTTAAGGATGGAGATTCATTTTTAAATAAAACTATGAATCATACTTCATAACTAACTCTTCATTGTACATATGGTGATTGTGACCAACCATTTTTCAAAGGTTGAATTTTAAAATTCTTTTGGCATATACCTTGCTGAGTGGTTTAAATGGAAGCACAGCAAGAGTAGGAGTGTAGATACTTCTTTCACTTAGTCTTCCTTTATGTTTTGCTAATGAGTTACCACCTCTAACTCTTAAGGGAAGACTTATCTGTCTCTTCAACTTGCTGTGGAGCTGTGCATCAAAATTTACTATTCACTAAAAAAACATAAGGTTATAAAAAGTTATGCTTTCTTATTGAGAAGAAAGCATGTATTGGTTTCATTTCTTTTTATGAGTTAAATTTTCATTTCATTTGGAAACCACTAAAATATTAAGGGCCAATAAATTAAGGAAATATTTTTAAATTCTCTTACATTTTGGGCATTCTACTACCTGAAAAACATAGATAAATCAAATCGTTATTTAACTATTTAGAAAAAGACATGTTAATTTGGTGGAAACTATGAAATGCAAATTACTCTTGAGTTTGTCTTACACTATTAGACATTTGCTAAGCAGATGAGGAAGGGACATGCAAATGGCAAATTAACAACCTATTGAGCACATGTAATCAGCTGGTCCAGTAAATTGGCAGCAAACAGGTTGAAAAATATAGGTTGGGGCTAGGTTTTAGAAGCAATTAAAAGCTACACATCCTGATGTCTGTTAATAAACATCTATTTGATGGATGAAACATAGATTTAATATGCTGGTGGTAGATCAAGTCGACTTGCACTGAATCAAAAGGAATAATTGTGTGCATATCTTCCCAACTCTAAGTTCTGTGATGTCACATTGGTAGCTCGAATAGTGAAAGTATTACCCCATGGAAATTAGCAAGTGCTATAAAACAGGACCGTTTATTTCCCAGGGAGTCAGTTCTTAAACATCTATTAGCATACCACTGCCTACATACATACACACATATACACACACACACACACACAATTTATTCATTCACTCAAGAAATCAAGAATTGTTTATTGCATATCTTCTGTATGTAAGGCACTGTCCAAAGGTAACGTTTGGATTAAAAAGAAAATGTCTCTTCTCTAGTGAAGTAATAACCAAATATTTAACTAAAATAATGTTTAGGTGTTGATAAATGAAATGAGAAAATAGATCTAAGTAATAGGTTAACCAGAGAAACAGGGTGTTGGCAAGGGGTTGCTATCGCAGACAGACTGATAAGGGACGTTCTCCTTAATGAAGTGATATTTTAGCTGAGGCCTAAATATTGAGAAGGTATCAGGATGTAAAAATTTGGGGACAATGCATTTCAAGCAGAGGAAATAGGAAGGGTAAAGATTCTAGCAGAAAACAGGAAATGTTTTTCTGGGAGGCTAATGTGGATGAAAAGCAGTGAATAACGATGAGAACATTAGAAACTGAGGACTGAGACCTGAAAGGTAAGTGGTCATCACTTCAAATCTGGTCTTATAGGTCAAATATCTATGCACAAATTCTTAAATTAGGCATATATTGATACATCCATTCATTAATGTATTTGGCGTCCATTATATACTAGTTACCATGATGGATTGATTAAGATAAGGAAAAGTGATTGATGTATAGTCTGTCATAAGGAATCCATAGTCTTTTTGAGAGGGCATGACAAAGGATCAGGTCACTTGCCTGTCTTGACTTCAAGTACCCTTCTTCACATTTCCCCACCCAATCCCACCCTATCATGGCTAATTTAGAAGGTCCATTTAGTTACTCTAGTTATATGTTCAAATTCCATCAGAGGCTCTAGTAAAATAAATTAGTATTTTGACCAGTTATACTAAAATTTGACTTGAGAGAATTTAACCCTAAGAAATCTGAGAGTCAATATATGCTTGGGCTAAGGACTAGCAATCACATTTAAAAAAACACACTTTATTAATAAATTAGGTTTTATTCAAGTCCATGTGTAGAATTGTAGCAAGGTAGTTTTGTTTTATAGTTTATTTTCCTAAGGCAAAGGTAAAGTTCTGACCTTTATCATTCCATTATGGAAAATGGTCTATGCTAAAGGAGAAGAAATAAGAGAAAAAAAATCAAGAAACTATTGTCTAGAATGTGTAGAGCTGACTAACCATGACAGGCAAATAAAGCTTAGTCCCAAATGTTCAGTAGAGAAGAGAGAGGAAAAATCTAAGAAATAGGGAGAGGTGTCAGCTCTCCCACAAGGGAACACCTTTTAGATTATTTCTGTTTATGCTTCTAGGAGAAAAAGGATCCAAAAAGTGACGGACAGGAGAAAATAGTGGCTCCTCCTCCTCTTTGAGGAAGCAAGCAACGATTGCTCTCTTCTGACTGCTTTTAAGCAAGAACCATTTCTTACCAAAGTGGCAGGTGGGGTGTGGAAAAATGAGAAAAGAGAAAGAGAGACAATATTCACAAAGGGTATCACCATTTATCTATGCAATTTTAAAGCTCAGTTCACCAAGTGTGGCCAATAAAATGTCCTTAAATCTAGCCAACTCGGAGAAATGTCTCCTTCTTACATATGAAAGAAAGGCAAGGGAGCTGTCTTTAGTACTATCAATAGTCAAACACAATAAGCCATTAAAAGTGCTGATATAAAGATATGTACAGGTACCAAGTAATAATAAATCTATGAGTTAAGGGGAAACATAGGAAGAAGAGAAAGGAAAAGTGTTCCAAAAATAATTGTGTATTCACATATGATAATATACTTGCATTAATTTGCTTTTGGTTAACTGAATATTGGAAGAAGAAAAAATTAATTTTTGGTATTTAAAGCCAAAATTTAGCTATTTCAGAATATGGCGGTTAATAAGGTTGAAGTGGCTGATATCTTGGAATGAATGAGAAGGAGGAATTTTTCGGATTACTGCCAATCTGTTGCTTCCAATTTTTTTTTAAAAAAACCTTTTTGATATGCAATTATTTAGTAACTTTGCCATGTTTCCTGCCCTGATTATAAAATTTATTATTATAACAGATTCTGTTGAGATGCGAAAAGGTAAATAGTCAAAAAATGCTGTAAGGTCTAGGATTTCAAATATTATTTTATTGATTACGACTTTACTCTGCAGGGCTGATAAGTGTGTTTGCAGCAGCTTCTTATTCTTTGATAACCTGTTTTGAACCAACATTCTAGTTATTGATGGCTGTGGCTGCTGCCATCATGCCGGCATCAGCAGGGAGGTGCGGCTAGGGCTACACACTCCATGGAGCAGGTGGGAGCCCTGCCGCTTCTGAATTGGGACTGGAGCTCCCTGTGCCCAAACCACAGCTGCAGACCCAGGTCTCCTGCTCTATGGAGCAGGCAGGAGCCCTGCCCTCTTGGGCTGGGCTACAGCTTCCCGAAATGCAGCTTCCTGAAGTCAATCCCAGCACCCCAGTGCTCTTGGGGGAGGGCTGGGAGCAGGCAGGATCTGCCTTCCTGGGTGTGGCTGGGGCCACCCTCCTAGGCACTGCAGCCACCCCCCTAGGAGCAGGTTCCAGGCGTCTCTGCAGCCTGCACCCTCAGGGGCCCCAGGAAGGACCCCCACCACCACCGCACCGCACCTCTGCCCCTGCAGGCTACAGAGTGTCTGCTCCCACTGCCTGGCCTCCCTCCCACCTTGGCACAGGGTTGGGGACAAGCCTTGGGGCCATGAATGACAGCAGAAGGCAGAGTCCTGGGCAGAAAGGGGTGGGTCCCCAGAAAAGGCCCCACCTTCAGGCCTTTGAAGTGCCTTTGAAGTGGAGTGGGGACTCATGGTGCCTCTTCCTGGCTGCCCAAGGATGCCCATGGACCAATTAGCATGCACTTCTTCCCCTCTGAGGTTCATAAAAGCCCTGGGCTCAGCCCGAGCAAGGCAGAAGACGGCCACAGGAGAAGAGGGCAGAGAGACCATGGGATGATCAACTGCAGAGAGGAGTACCCTCTCTACTGAGAGCTATTCTCTGCTGACAGCTACAAAGCTGACCTTCCCGCAGAGAGGAGCTACCCTCTCTGCTGAGAGCTTCAGAGACCTGCAGAGACTAGCTACCCTCTTTGCTGAGAGTTTCAAAGATCTGCAGAGATGTCTGAATAACCTGCCTGCAGAGAGAGGAGCCACTATCTCCAGCGCCTCCTTTCTGCTGAGAGCTGAACACTCCACAAGATGACCTTCCTACAAAGAGGAGCTACCCACTATAAGTGGTATCTCCACTGAGCTATTCTACCACTAAACAAAACTCTTCGCTTCTTCATCCTTCACTTGTCTGCCTGCCTCATTCTTCCTGGACGCAGGACGAGAACTCAGGCAAAGGCGCTGCAGCCACAGAGGTTTCCTGCCAAAAAATAATTGACACCCCCCAAATCCTGTAACATTACTACGACTGAGAACAGCTATCTGGAGGAATTGCATGCCTAGGTCAAAAGGCAAATGCAAAAAGAATTAAAATGTAGTGTCTTTTTTCACTTGAATAGAAACTCCATGTGGGCAACCATTTTGTTGCTATTTTCTTCTCAGATGTTCTGTAATAAGGGAGAGAAAGGTATTAAATAACACCCAATCAGGAAAAAAGAGGCCTGATGTTCTTTGGGAAACAAAATGCTAAGACACATTGTAAGTGGTATATACGATGTAAATGACACAGGAAGAATATAAAATTTCAAAGGTGAATATGATACTATTTTAGGATCAATGATCAACTTATGAATGGATTTAAAGCACATCAAGACTAAATTGTCATCTTTAAATTGGGAGTATTAGAAGGGAGAGTATAAAGTCTCTATCAGTTTTGCAATGGAAACAGGCATATTACCAATTCTTATTCAAAATATTTTTATTCGATGAAATAAGGTACGTATGTATACATATTTGTGTATGTGCATCTATGTATTTCAAATGATATTAATGCTGTTATTATTCAGGGTTCCCTGAAAAAAAATGGGAAAAAATCTTCTTATAACAATCAAAAAGAAGTATTTCTTTATAGTTAAAGTGATTGCTAACTACTAAACTAATTATTTTATTAACTAAATATATTTAATTCCAATGTATATATTTACATATCCAAATAACATTACATAGCCTTTTCTAGACCTATCGGAGAGAACTTAAATTTCAAATATCTCTTGTATCTATACCCAAATCATGTCATGTAACTATTGTTATTTCCAACTGAAAGATAAGGTATTTGAGGCTTATATATATTACATGACTTGTCCAAGTTCATAAATTTAACTGGAAAATTCAAAATTAAAATCCACATGGTCTTTTCTAAAGTTGAATGTTGTTTTATTGCTGTATCATTTGCTTGCATTTTATTCCCAGTTCTGACATTTACCTTGGAAAATGTAGTTAACTATGCCTTATTTACCTCATCTCAAAATTATACCATATAGATTATTCTGAATCATAAATGTGGAGACTAGATAGATAGATATTTATAAACTGTATATTACACTTAGTTCTGTGTGCACAGCACATTACTCTGGACTAATTTAAGCACACAATATATATTCAATAAATGATAGTTATCATTATTAGCAACCACCTGCATTAAATTTTATTGCCTGCGACTTAATGTTGTAATACAATAAACAGTATGTTCCAGAAGAACTTATCTAATTTGTTTTAAAAATTCAATTTTTAATTTAATTTATATTTGTAAAGTATTTTCTAAGTTGGACAAGATTTTATTAGCATAATTATCCAAAAAGAAATGTAACATGCATATACTGAGGGGCAGAATTTTACCTAATTTCATTACACAGTTAAGAAAACATGGCAGAATGACTGTTATTTCATTATAGATTAATTATAAATTATAAGGATCTATAAAGTTTTATTTAAAATATTACAGAAAAAACATCTGTCACACAATGTCTTTATCTTATATTTTCAACTTAAATGAAAAAGTCACCTATTTTGCTCTAAATAAAGTAAATATAATGTGTACTATATCGTTAAAAAATCTTGTAGCATATAGAAAGCTTGAAGATGGGTTATATTTTCAAAGAAGAAAATGTATTCTATTAAATTCTAATGTAGCTTAATCATTTAACATTTCTATATTGTTGATTGTAAAAGCTAGTTTACATTTTAATATGTATTGGGAACTTTTCAAAATAATCTGTTTAAGAAAAGGAACGTGTAGTTCAGTCATCAGTTCATGCATGGAAAACATTAAGGATGATTCTTAAATGATTTGAATTATAACATAACATAAATATGTGTTTTAGTATTAAACAAAGTGCCATGAATTTTTGATTATTCTAGTGCCTTCTTAAAAAATGACACCAAAAGTGACCTTTAGAATTTGGTTATTATTGTGTTAGAAAACCTAGGATCACAGACTTAGATTGTATTTAAATGTGTTTATTTTTCCTTTCCAATTTCTAGAAAGCTTCTATAAAAACAGATACAATTTTATATTGTTGTAATAATTGTTGAATAAATAAAGCTACAAATTATTATCAAAGTGAACTTTTTAATATATTAAATTATATTCTCTCTGCTTGCTAATAGGTCACCTTTACATGCATAATGCTACAGCTTATTTTCTATACAAATCAATTAAAGGCTAATTTTTACTCTAAATATAAATGCATGTGTACATATACATACATAAATACGTATATAAATATATACGTGTATATAAATATATGTATGCATATATACATGCATATAGATATACATATCTGTTTATATACACATATTTAAATAACAAAAGGATAAAATTGTATATTAATCTGATGGAAGATTTCAATATGTTAAAAATTTTTTATTTTATATTTGATTTGTTTTATATATATATTCTAAATGTGTCTAGGTGTCATCAGAATTTAATTCTATTTCACAGGGAAGCATTATCAAGAAATGAATTATATTCAAATTGTTTTATCTCAATGGGTCATTCTTATTCAATATCAGTACTGAGAACCAAATTTATACTAACCACTTTACTAAGTTCTTTTAATTAATAAACGGATGAGAGAAAATAATTGCCACCAGTTACCTCAACATAAATAGTTGAAATATAAAAATCTTAAGATCTTTAGATCATATTATGCATAAAGTCCTATGGAGTTGCAGCTGGGTATTGTGAAGGAGAAAAACTGATTTCTGGGAAGTAATCATGGAGAAAATATATACTTCAAAATGCACAGCTCAAAACTCTAAATAAATCTAAAATAAAACCTCATATTTCATGACTAGATTCACAAAAAGTGAGGAAAATCCTCAAAAAGCCAAACCAAACAAACATGAATCGTAATACACATTCTGTCTTAAATGTTCTGAAAATTCATGTCTTCTCAAGCTGCAAATCTAATGGCATATTGGGTAATTAGAAGCAAACTTAGGAATGTGCCAGGACAGCCAGAAGAGAGCCACCTGTAAAAACTCATGTATATCAAAGGACTACACACTCAGTGAACAAGCAATCTATAAAGGTCAACTCAACAAAAACAGACAGTAAGGAAATCCATTTAGCTCTGATGTTTGCTCTGAATAAAGAAGGAAAATGTCTCCACTGAGAAACTCAACCATCTCTCACATGGACTCATGGCCTGAATCCCTGCATGGCACAGAATCCTTCAGGGAGAAATTTCGATTAAAGTGGCTGTAGGTTGTTAGTATCCCTAGGCAACTTGCAAAATAAATTCAATTTCCCTGCAGAAAAAAAAAATAGAACTCAAGACTTAAAATTTTTCATCAACAATGTTCCAATGCACACAAAAAGCACAAAGTACAATCTTTCCATATCAGTTCTGTAAAGGCTTCAGATATTAGAAATAAAGAAAAAAATTAAAATGTGAGGTTTAATATACTAATAAAAATATATAAACGACTTATACAAAATATATAATGTATTTTTAACTGAGTGCATATACATGAATATAAAGTTGAAAATGTGAGGAAAAATCAAGGGATTATCCAAAGCTGTCAAACATATTTTAACAAGCACTAAGTAGATTTTTGAGAATTAAAAAAATACATATTTAAAATTGAATGACAAAAGTTCAACAGATGAGTTAGGCAGTAAATATAACATGTCTAAAAAGAAGTGGCAATCTAGGTAATAAATTTAAACATCTGAAGAATTTTGTACAATGAATCACAAAGAGATTAAGCAATGAAAATTGTGACAGGTAGAATTACAAAGGCTAGTGTACATCTAATTATAGTGTTACAATTAGAAAAAAGGAAAGATAAGCATTTGAAAGCATTTGAAAGGATTTGTTGGCCGGAGGCTTGAAGCATGGAAAGGGAGAAATAATTGTTGGATGTGCTAGCATAATAGGCTTGGAAGAAGAAATGTTTTCTAGGTCAGGGAGCAAAGGAAACTGAAACTCCAGGGCCTGTTGCATAAAACTTAAGGAAAGCAAATTACTTGTTCTAGGATAAATTTTCTTCTGAGAAGCGGAAGCATCTTTCTGATAGTTACTGGTACATAGTCAATTCATATAAATAGTGGATCCGTGAAATCTACATTAAACTTCAAGAATCTTATTTTGAATTTACTCCTAGTAATTTACAAAACTTAGCTGACTCTTGCATTTTGACATTAATTAAATGAAGTCAGACATCAGATTAGGGTTTATGAATTTTTGTATCTTGGGGTAATTATCACAAAACTTTTTTCCATAACCTTAGAAAATCTTTAGTGCAATTCTCAGTGATCATAGTAATGATTACAAATGAGGGCATAATTTCTTGAAATTAAAAAAAAAAAAAGATTCTGAGCCAAATAAATTGGTGGAGTTAAGAAGAAAACCTAGACATAATGGGGAAATTATTGGTTATCTGGGCAGCATTTAGAAATTTATCTGTTATATTTTAAGTACTATGCTACTATGCTACACTTTGGATAAAATATTAACTCTAGAGCTAAACCAGAGGAAAAAAAATCTATTTGTAACCAGAAAGTAAAAACTGACCTGACATGAATGTTGATATTCCTGAAAATATCACATCAAATTTAAATAAAATATTTGAAAAATTGGAAATCTGCATTATAGATATTGAGGGGGTGCAGTGTTTTCGTTAGTACGTTTAACATGGATAGTCAGTAATATGTGAGATTGCGAGAATAAATATGTCTAAGCAATTCCTTTGTAAAGTGGTATGCTGGAAAATGTTATTCATTTTTGCCTAAGGGGCACACAATTTCTCAAGAAGTTCGGTTATTTCCTTGAAGGAGAATGGGAGGTTCCTAACAGATATCCTTTGGCTTCTCTTGTGCTTTACTCGCTGAGTTGAAATTGGCTTTAGCAATTACTTTAGAATATGGGCTACAGACCAAGTAAATGAAAATCACCCAGTATGGTTTTAAAAAATGCGTACCCCTGTGCCCTATTCCAGGCTCAAGGATGTTAATTCTTAATAATATTTCTACATGAAAGTTTGAGAAATTGGACCATGCTGTGGGGTTGCTCTTCAGCAAGCTTTGGAAAAGTTAATAAATGCAATTTTCATTATAAACTACAGATATTTATAGAAAGTGAAGTACTAAGACTGGAGAAGAGAATTTAAATTTCGGTTAGAAAGTCTATCTAGTTTCAAGAAAAGGGCACAATTACAATCATTTAAAAGTTGCCTCCAGGCAGAACATCATAAGAGAAAGAGCTGCTGGCTCCTTGCAACCCTAACCCTTGGAGATGGGATGGAAATAGAGGCATGGTGATAGATTCCAGAGCCAACTAATAGCTATAAAACACATGCACAGCCAACAACAATAACTAAAACTTGGAAAATGCTGAGGAAGACATAATAAGGCAAAATCCTGACATGTGCGGGGTAAATGACAGCCTAGTGAGGCAAAAGAACAGGAGTCATAAATGTATAGCAGGTAGCATGACGGCTTTCTAGCTGTGCTCCCGTGTTTCACTTGCATTGCCCTAGGGGCATTATTATCCACTCACTGCCACAAGTATAAGAAGAGCGATATAAGTTTCTGACTCTGAAGACACTGCAATATTACACAGAGATGAGATGCTCCTGGGTTGAGAAGAATTTTAACAAGCGCAGGGTTGAGAAGAATTTTAACAAGTGCAGTTCAGCTTACCCATTTCCACCACTGTAGCATAGATGAGCTCAACATGAGGAGGTAATTCTTGGAAAATGGCAGTGAGTGCCTAGGTGAAGTACAGGGGGTTTCCTGAGGTCAGAGAAGAGGACCTCATATTACAATATGAAAGTTTATCTGACCTTAAGGGCTTCACCATACTTAACTAATCTGATGGATCAAAAGTCTCTTAACTCACCAAAGACAAAAAAAGAAAAAAAAGCCATTATTAGGCAAGAGGATTGCTTGAGCCAAGGAAGTCGAGGCTGCAGCAAGCAGTATTCATGCCACTGCACTCCAATCTGGAAGACAGAGTAAAACCCTGTTTCAAAAAACAAAATAATAGTAATTAATTACAAACATTGGATATGATAAAATAAAAACTTCAGCTGAGTTAAATTTAAAGGAGTTTAATTGAGTAGTGAACAACTGGTGAACTGGGCAGCCTCTTGAGCCTGATATGCTCAGAGACTCCAGCTTCGCCACACGGTTGAAGATTTATAGACAGAAAAAGGAAAGTAATGTACAGAAAACGGAAGTGAGGTGCAGAAAGAGCTGGATTGGTTACAGCTTGGCATTTGCCTTATTTGAACACAGTTCTAACATTTGGCTACATTTGATTGACCAGAACTCAGTGATTGGCACAAGTATATGCTAAGGTCTGTTTACACCTTCACTAGTTACAGTTCATGATGTACAGAGAAACCTTTAGGCCAAACTTAAAATATGTAAGGAGGCAGCTTTAAGCTAAACTTGATTTAACAGATATAAAAAATGTGAAAGTTGAAATATGGAATTCAATGTTTGCATTAAACAATAAACTGGTAAAACAGAGTACATTAGAAGATTAAAAGCTTAACAAATGTCTTATTTTAAAAGTCACCAAAAACTGATGAAGATACAGGAAACATAAAGCAAAAGTAAGATACTGCCCTGTGCGGTGGCTCACGCCTATAATCCCAACATTTTGGGAGGCCAAGGTGGGTTTCTGAGGTCAGGAATTCGAGACTAGCGTGGCCAACACGGGGTGAAAACCTGACTCTACTAAAAATGTAAAAAATTAGCTAAGCATGTTGGCATGTGGCTGAAATCCTAGCAACTCGAGGCTGAGGCAGGAGAATCGCTTGAACCCGGGAGGCGGAGGTTGCAGTAAGCCAAGATCGCGCCACTGCACTCTTCACTCCAACTTTGGCAACAGAGTAAAACTTTGTCTCAAAATAAAATACAAAAAGAAAAAGAAAAAGTAAGATTCACAGAGCCTAGAAGGAGTGTTCAATACCTGTGTAACAGAGTTGTAAGTGGAGAGGAATAAATTAAGTGGAAAATAGAAGCCTTGAATTAACAATGACTGTAGGACAAGCAGAATTAAAGATGTAAATTATCAGATTGATCTGTCACAGAGAGTCAAGAAGAGATAAATATGTGAAAAACAACAAACAAATCCCTACAACTAAGTGTGGTAAACAGAAATCTGAGAACCTTAGAAACAAAGACAAAATGTGAAATGCAGAGGAAAAGGGCAGATCAAACACAAATGGACAAATTTCAGATTGAAGACAGACTTAACGGAGATGCCATATCACAGAAAACAAAGGACACATTTTCAAAATGTTCAAAAATATTTTAAAAATATTTTAACTTAGGCAAAAGAGTATCTGGAACACAAACCTTTAAAAATTTACCGCACAAAGACTCTCTTTAATTGCCTTCTTGAATTCTGCCAAGAAAAAAAAAATAATAATCTAAAAGAAATCAATAAAATATGGAAAGTGAGGTGAGTAAATAATCTACTGAAATACGGTATCTGATATACACATTAAATTGATTTAATAGAAATTACTTTCTATTCTTTACCCCTTCCTGTAGTAGTGGTCTTTTCAGTGTGATTTCACAGCTTCACCTAATATGGTTTTTCTTACCTCTCGTGGAGCTAGCCTTCTGACCTACTTTAACCAACAGAATGCTGCAGAAGGTGTGTGCTCTTTCAGAGCCTGGGTTCTTCATGAACTTCTGCTTGCTCTCCTAAAACCCTGAGGCCAGCCTGCTACGTGATGAAAGACATGTGGTTTAGCCTTGCATAACCCACCTACTGGTTGTGACCTGAACTCTAAAAAAAATTTTTTCTACGTCCTATCATTTTCACAAATGGATGGCTCTAATTTCATTGAAGAGTCCACGACAGGATGGTCTGCCATAGTGTTTTCTCAACCATTCTTCAAGTTGTAGACACTTGTAACTGAAAAGAAACTTAAGGTTCATGCTCCTGTCTAAACTTTTAGATGCTTCTCTTAATTCA
>NW_012101399.1:45739-47420 GCF_000951045.1 Mandrillus leucophaeus | reverse complement strand
GGCCTAATTGCTACTTTTTAATAATCAATTGACTGTTTCCTTTCAGTCAAAAACTAATTTATTCATTCAGAAACACCAACCTAATAGGGTTACTACTAAGTCAAAGCTACCATAAATCAACCCCAGAAGGTAAAATTTTTTGATAGACTTGGCATGAGCGAAAAGCAAGCTCTATACTTCCTTAAGATTCTGCTTGTGGGTAATCATAGGACATCAGGGCCTATCACTTTGCAGTAGGCTGGTAGGGGTTTGTTCTTTGGATATCATTTTCCAAATCACATTAAACAAGCCTAATGCACTCTGGTGGGCCTTTTATTACTGTCTTACTGTCTGTAATTGCCTTTAAAGCAAATAGAATGAAATCCCTGAAAATCATTGTTATTTATATATTTACAAAAAAAAAAATCTATGCAGCTCTAAGTAAGGGGAAGTTACTGGTATAGCAAATCTATATGTTAAGGTATGACAGCTCTGAGGATTTCCATAAGAAAGAGTCATTTTAAATTAATATAGACTGAAAATCTTTGTACTGCTTGCATTTTCTTTGAGGCCTGAGCAGTTTAAGTATTTAAGTCTAAATTGATTTGTTAGTCCTGAGTGTGGCTGGCAGAAAATCCAGTGAAAGTTGCCAATATTTAAACATGAATTTTCACAGGAACAGATAGTACATCTCTTTACATTATAGGCAGAAAAAAGGAAAAAAATTAGGTAAAATGATGCCCTATTGAATAAAATATTATTAACAAAAACAGTCCTTAATTTACAGTAGAACCATACTATGATGTAAACAATAAAAATAGTATTTCTAGATGCAAACTTCATATAGCAAAGCTTTCAATTATCTTTTATAATTACTCATCTATCAAATTAATTAATTTAGATGCATTTTAAATACTAAGAAGATGAATTGTATAATTAACATGAAGGTGATGTGACTTTAGATGTTTCAATTTTGAGCAAAGAGGACCAAAAAGTTTAGCTATCTCTCCACACCATAGTAACTAAACTGTATGTGGCCTTTACAGGTTTAAAATACTTATAAAAATAATTCAAAATTTTACCAAAAATCTTAAACTTTTAATTATATTATAACTTTTCAAGGAAAAAAGTTCTAAATAAATGATTAATTCATTAAGAATAGAAGGAAAAAATGTAGCATGAAAATCTTAATTGATAAGGAAAGCATGAATGTGTTCATTTTTATGTGACTGAATACATACAGTTCTAGGAAAATAACCCTTAAAGGGGGAAAATAGCAAAACATGCATATGATGATGGTAGCAACATAAGTTATGCATCTAGTGTGGCTTATCTTTTTTTTAGTGTAGATATAGGTTTTGTACACACACGTGCACACACATACACAGACGTTTTATATTTTCTTTATAGAAACTAACAACATTTTATTAATATTGGTTAATAAAGCCATCATATCTCAAATCTTGGAAAAAGTAAAGGTGCTCTAATTTAGAAAAAAATTCTCTAAGTCAGTATTACCTATTGAAAATATTCAAGACCAAATAAATGAATTCTAAATCCTCTGATTTCCCTTCATGCTGTGCACATATATGAAGTTATAAACAGAGAACTAAAAACCCCTTTTAGGTGTATTCATAATTATATAGGGAATTTTATAGTTGTAAACAGCTTGTGTTAATGGCAACAGCATTTTTAAGAGATT
>NW_012101399.1:39107-41329 GCF_000951045.1 Mandrillus leucophaeus | reverse complement strand
GCAGTATAATTCTTTAAATGTTTAAATCAGTCACCCTTAATTCTCCAGATCTCGCTCTACTTTTTCTGAGTATTTGACCTTCATAACTTAAAAATTATTTACTAAACCTTGACACTGAATAACATCTCTGATTCATATGAGTCTGATTTGACAACATGATCCTATGTGTTAGAGTGAGCTTTGTTTTAAACTATTGAAAATTCATGTAAGTGTCAAAACTGAAGTTTTGAGTAGTATCATTCTTTCATTGTTTTATTAAGAATTTCCAACTGATATTGAATATAATGGAAGTAGATTGAGAGATATCATTTAGGACATCTAGTATCTTTTAAAGACAAAACCTGATGTCTAATACAGTTCTTGAAAAAAAAATTTCAAAAATCCAATTGATCATGGATAGATTTTTATCAAGGAGAAAACCCTTATACCCCTGCTGAAGGGCATGTGTGCATCTTCAACATGAACTCTTTTACAGAAAAAAACTGTAAAAATCTAATTCTCCCGCATATGTGTAACAATATTTGTACATTTTGACAATTATAGCTTGAATTTAGATGGGTAAATTATGTTTTTTTTTTTTTGGTTGCAATTTTAAATTATGTCTGCACCACAAATAGTTTCTGGCATATTTCTGTTCAAAGGTTTCATAGTTTAGAAAGAAGACTGTTTTTAACATGACATTCTACTCCATCAAATGTTCTAGCTATAATACCAAAAATATAACTTTATCTTCAATATTGAACATGTATAACTGTCTCACTGATTTCAGATGTTTCAATTATTACAGAATGAATTTCTATAAACTTTACTCTCTTTCCATGAATTATATGAGCAAATGAAAGATTATTGGAATTCTCTAATTTCCTATTTGAACCATCCAACAACGTCCCTTTAAAACTGCCATCTTTTAACTCTTTGTTAATGAAGCAAGAATATTAATAGTTTATACCTTGTGGCAAATAGTCTGAATGCAACACAAAACTTGGATTAAAAATGAGCTTAATTAGAACTATTATTTAATGTGAGTGAAAAGCCATGTTTCATTCATTAACATAGCAGCCCCTTTGCTAATGCACATGTTAAACAGTTATCTTTAGGTCCAATCTTTTTAAAATAATGATGGAAGATGCTGTTGTTTCTTCAGCTGAGTTATGGTTTCTGATTTGTGCTTTTTTTAATTTGGTAAAATATATGTCTTCTGATTTATCATGGTAGTAATACAAGTATAGTTCCTATTGTGGGTGTAAAATGTCTACAAACATTTTGTCTAACTTACACGGTAATCACCATTGTCTTAAAAATAGAAAATCATTAAACATGCCCTGTGTTGTTGTTGAGTCAGTGTCTCACTCTGTTGCCCAGGCTGGAGTGCAATGGCACAATGACATCTCACTGCAGCATCGACCTCCCGGGCTCAAATGATTCTCCTACCTCAATCTCCTGAGCAGCTGGGATTACAAGTGCCTCCCTACGTTGCTCAGTCTGATGTCAAACTCCTAGGCTCAAGCAATCCACCCATCTCAGACTCCCAAAGTGCTGAGATTACAGGCATGAGACACTGTATTCAGTAAACATGCTTTATTTTTTGAACTCATTCCTGTTAGATGATTTATTACAAGACTGAAAGACATTATCTAATAATAACATGGGTAGTTGCAGATTTATACCAAAAAACGACTGCAAAACCAATGTGACAGATTTGTACAACTTTCTATGTGGCATATAGCTTGAATAATCAGCCTCCATTTCCTGCATTTTTTTCACATATGCCTAACTTCCTATGTTTCCGACTGGCTCCGCCAATTTGGTGGCCTATGGCTACCTATAAAACTGTCTAGTATGCCTAGTAGCTCAGCTGACAGCAACATCAAATACTTCTCTCATCACCACCCAAACCCAAAAGGAATTAGCTTTTTGTAATTGTTCTTACCTGAGGCAAATCCCATTTTATCATCCAGCTCTATACATACTCTCCTGGAAGGTGTAAAGATGTCAGAGAAGAGTTATAAACAAATTTTTAAAAGATTTAATCATATTTTGAATTAATATAAACTGAAAGTTCAAAGTTGAGGTCTACCTAATCCATAGTTGTACATAATAATCTGTTTTAAAAAACGAAAGAAAAAAATCCAAGACAAAATCTAAACCAGGCTAAATATTGATCTCAACTTGACTAAACACTGGGATAGCAGGAATGAGTAAGCAAATCAGGATAAATGGTC
>NW_012101399.1:30686-39057 GCF_000951045.1 Mandrillus leucophaeus | reverse complement strand
TTTTTTTTTTTTGGTTGCAATTTTAAATTATGTCTGCACCACAAATAGTTTCTGGCATATTTCTGTTCAAAGGTTTCATAGTTTAGAAAGAAGACTGTTTTTAACATGACATTCTACTCCATCAAATGTTCTAGCTATAATACCAAAAATATAACTTTATCTTCAATATTGAACATGTATAACTGTCTCACTGATTTCAGATGTTTCAATTATTACAGAATGAATTTCTATAAACTTTACTCTCTTTCCATGAATTATATGAGCAAATGAAAGATTATTGGAATTCTCTAATTTCCTATTTGAACCATCCAACAACGTCCCTTTAAAACTGCCATCTTTTAACTCTTTGTTAATGAAGCAAGAATATTAATAGTTTATACCTTGTGGCAAATAGTCTGAATGCAACACAAAACTTGGATTAAAAATGAGCTTAATTAGAACTATTATTTAATGTGAGTGAAAAGCCATGTTTCATTCATTAACATAGCAGCCCCTTTGCTAATGCACATGTTAAACAGTTATCTTTAGGTCCAATCTTTTTAAAATAATGATGGAAGATGCTGTTGTTTCTTCAGCTGAGTTATGGTTTCTGATTTGTGCTTTTTTTAATTTGGTAAAATATATGTCTTCTGATTTATCATGGTAGTAATACAAGTATAGTTCCTATTGTGGGTGTAAAATGTCTACAAACATTTTGTCTAACTTACACGGTAATCACCATTGTCTTAAAAATAGAAAATCATTAAACATGCCCTGTGTTGTTGTTGAGTCAGTGTCTCACTCTGTTGCCCAGGCTGGAGTGCAATGGCACAATGACATCTCACTGCAGCATCGACCTCCCGGGCTCAAATGATTCTCCTACCTCAATCTCCTGAGCAGCTGGGATTACAAGTGCCTCCCTACGTTGCTCAGTCTGATGTCAAACTCCTAGGCTCAAGCAATCCACCCATCTCAGACTCCCAAAGTGCTGAGATTACAGGCATGAGACACTGTATTCAGTAAACATGCTTTATTTTTTGAACTCATTCCTGTTAGATGATTTATTACAAGACTGAAAGACATTATCTAATAATAACATGGGTAGTTGCAGATTTATACCAAAAAACGACTGCAAAACCAATGTGACAGATTTGTACAACTTTCTATGTGGCATATAGCTTGAATAATCAGCCTCCATTTCCTGCATTTTTTTCACATATGCCTAACTTCCTATGTTTCCGACTGGCTCCGCCAATTTGGTGGCCTATGGCTACCTATAAAACTGTCTAGTATGCCTAGTAGCTCAGCTGACAGCAACATCAAATACTTCTCTCATCACCACCCAAACCCAAAAGGAATTAGCTTTTTGTAATTGTTCTTACCTGAGGCAAATCCCATTTTATCATCCAGCTCTATACATACTCTCCTGGAAGGTGTAAAGATGTCAGAGAAGAGTTATAAACAAATTTTTAAAAGATTTAATCATATTTTGAATTAATATAAACTGAAAGTTCAAAGTTGAGGTCTACCTAATCCATAGTTGTACATAATAATCTGTTTTAAAAAACGAAAGAAAAAAATCCAAGACAAAATCTAAACCAGGCTAAATATTGATCTCAACTTGACTAAACACTGGGATAGCAGGAATGAGTAAGCAAATCAGGATAAATGGTCATGAAGACTACATTCTCACTTTTCTCTAATACAAGAAAGAATTTTCCAAAGTTAATGAGTGGGGAACATAAGAAGTTACCATACTTGTGGCTCCGTATGCCTGAAATGCATGGAAAACTTTCATGCCTCCTGACAATTACCAGTATTTCCAAGCCTTCCTTGAAGTTAGGTTGGGGTCATGTGACTATTCTGGCCAAAGGGCAGACAGTATGTGTGTTACTTATGATCTGAGGTATTGAAGGTGAACTGTGCCTACTCCGTTGCTCTTTTCTACCTCAAATGACTTTTTGAGTCCACAAGATAAAAACAGCCTGAACGTCTGTCATAACATGGAAGAGTAACTTGTGTCATGTCTAACCTGTCATAAGAATTTAAGTAAAAATATTTGGGGTAAAATCCTGAGATTTGGATTTCTTTAATCACTACAGCCTCTTCTAGACTAGCACCTCTTGACAAATATGCTTCTCCCAACATTCCCATTGTCTGCTCACTCACATTTTCAGGTTCTGTTCAAATACTCTCTCTTGGGGGAGATCTTCCTTGACCATTCTACCATGCATTTAAAATACTGCTTACTGATGACACTTTTTTCTTCTTTAAGTCTCTTCACAATATGTTTCACGACCTTGACTTGGATTACATAGTTAAGTTCTGTGTGTACTTATTTATTACATGAAGAGTCTGATAGAACCTAAGCTCTTTGAGGACTTTCTATGATCTTATACTGAATACCCTGTAACAAAAATAGAATTGCACACTTAGTAGATGTTGGCACACAGTAGTAACTTCTACATATGTGAAGAAATTATCATTCTTTGGGGAAGATGGAGGTTAGCCTTCCAGGGAAATTTTTTGTTGTCTCAGGGACCTTCTTACCTAAAGTTGTGGCTGCCATTAAAATCAGAGAACATGTAGACGACTTCAATTGGCATCAGAGTTGGGCATGACATGGGCATTGGGTAAAGGGACACAAAGCCTGCGCAGCAAAAAGACACAACCAATGTAGGGGTGCAGAGGTGGGCACCAAAGAGAAAACAAGAAAATTAAGCAGGTGAAGAAATAGTGAGGAAAAGCCTAGAAATTTGCCTGAAGAAATTTTATTTTCCATGGATTTTTTTGTTGTTTTTGTTGCTGTTGCTCCTGCTATCTTATGGGCCAATTAGGAAGAGTAATTTTTACTAAGATTATTACTAGTGGAGATATTATCATATTAGCTCTCTAATAAGTCAATATTAGAAATTTATACAGAAGAGCCATGATAAAATTATAAAACATTGCCAAGGTTAGACGATATGATTTTCTGTGCATTTTTTTATCTTGCTACATGACAGATTTCCTGTGAACTAGATTTAGCATTTATTTTGAGCACTGTGACAAGTTTATATTTTAGAGGGGGTGAAAAATTTGTTCGAAGTTACCAATATCAAACAATCAGGTGTTAAAGCATGAAAACAAAAATGATTAAGGGAAGCCTTGGTAACTCCTTAAGCCATGATAGATAAACCACAGGCTGGCTTTCGTTTTGCAACCCGCAAAGTAAACATACTTGGTTAGCATATCTACAAGATCATTATTATTTAAATATTAAAAATAAAAATATGTAAAATATTAAAAATTCTAATCTAATTAGATTTCGTAGTTACATAGACTTCTACCCTCACAGAAATCTTTATCTTTTAGTCAAATCAAAATTTAAACAGGATTTAAATTTTATAATAAATAAGTCAAATTACAAATACTTTTAATTGGTTTACTTGGTAGCTTAAGGGAGCAACAACATCTCAGTTTCATTTTACTCTTGATTTCCTGTTAATAATTACATAATCAGTTAAACTGAAAATTCTGGCATTAATTCTTCCAAGGTTTCCCAAAGAGTGTGCTGACAATTCTCATTCATGAAATTTTACACTGCTGTAATATAATAAAAGTTTTTCTTAATTGCATTTTACTGCTAAAAGACATTTGTGCATTTTGTGAGATTTTAAAAGGCAGCATTCTTCTTCTTTATTGATACTGTAAATTGACACATTATATTTTCTCAGAACATTACAAGTATTTCCCAAAATAAGATAATATACTAGGTAATTATTGTCCAGCATGCTGAGATGTATATGTGTAAACTGTACCAACAACCATAGGCATTTTAAGCAAGAAAGAATGAATTAAAAAATTCTACACTATTATCTTATTTTTTAGTTTATAGAGATTGAAAACTACTTCAATTAACAGATTAAATTTGTTAAAGAAATTTTGTATATTTTGCAGTATACGGTCATATTATTACCTGCTTATATTCAAGCTAAAATATTAAAAATGTCTTATACTGATTTGTAAAATAGAAATATTTTATATATTTTTTAACTTTTCTTTTTCCTGTCAAATTTTATACATTTTCTTAAAATTCATGTTAAATCAGAAGTATTACAGTTCAAGTGAAATAATCAGATGTACAATTCCTGAGCCAAGGACAATTCTCACATACATTCTCTGAATCTAATTTTGATCTTTTTGAGATGCTTGTAGCATATGTACTTTTTCTTAAACACACTTACAAATTCCTGTATCAGTATAATTTTGTAAATATCTTTGCATTTTTATTAAATTAATGAAAAATGTCTACCTAAATATTTATAGGACAATAAGCACTCAGAAGCATTGATTTCTTGAAGTCACATTTATTCCTCACATATTTCATGAAGCAATTTTGAAACTAGAAACTAGAACAATGAAATTGTAAGCTCAGGCTTAATTTGTGCTCCAATGTGAGAAAAAATTTTGACCTAAGGAAAGCAGTGAAGCTCTTACATATCACAAGGAAAATAACCAACAAAATGTGCCTCTTTTTAATTTGGTTTCATGGTACAGCAAAAATGCAAGTTTTCTTTCCCAACTTCTTTTGTTCCACTTTTATAACAATTATGATAAACCTCATGGGAAAAAAGGCTCCCTCCCTACATAAGCTGAAAAAGCCTGAAAGTCTTATTAACTGGAAGCATTTGTGGACACTTAGGTAATGTTTCAGAACTTATCTTTCACTAGGCTAACCAATGCTTCTGTTGCTTAATGAATACATTTGTCCAAAAGTGACGCCAGTTTGCAATCTGGATTTCCTGGACAATATGTTAGGTGAAAATGGAACTTTCTCTTTCTTCCAGCAGGAGGAAGTTGCAATTGAACTCACCTTCCCAGAGCCCAGAGTGGCTTTCTTGCTCCCATAAGAGGTAGCTGCTATTTATCAAAGGCTCCAGCCCTCTAGGTACTACAAACACTATGTTATTTCAGTAATACATATCTAAACCAGACCACAAGGCTAACATCAAAAAAGGTATTTCCTGGGTTTTCTTTTATGATTTTTACATTGAGAGATCTTAACGTCTTTAATCCGTCTTGAGTTAACTTATGCATGTCGTGATTGGTAGGGTCCAAATTCATTCTTCTGCATATGGATAGCTAGTTATCCCAGTACCATGTATTGAATAGGAATCTTCTCATTGCTTATTTTTCTTGGCTTTGTTGAAAATCAGGTAATGCTTTATTTCTGGGTGTTTTTATTCTGTTCCGTTGGTCTACGTGTCTGTTTTTCTACCAGTAGCATGATATTTTGGTTACTGTAGCCTTGTAGCACAGTATCAAGTTGGGTAATGTGATGCCTTCAGCTTTGTTCTATTTGCTTAGGATTGTTTTGGCTATTCAGGCTCCTTTTTGATTCTGTATGGGTTTCAGAATAGTGTTCTTTACTTCTGTGAAAAATGACTTTGGTAGTTCGATAGGAATAGTATTTAATCTGTAAGTTGCTTGGGGCAGTGTGGCACATGTACCCCCTGATTCTGAAATAAAATTTGAAAGAAGAAGTTAAAAAATTAAACCAAACTTCATGGTCCTCAAATAGTCTTCCTAATAACAAGACATATTTACACTTCAACATAAATAGAAGAAACATATGGTAATTGTATTTTTCATTTTTTGAGGAACTTCTATACTGTTTTCACAATGGCTGTACTAATCTACATTCCCATCAACAGTGTACTAAACTTCGCTTTTTTCCACATCCTTACCAAACTTCTTATTGTTTGTCATTTTGATAATAGCTATCCTAGTAGGGGTGAGGTAGTGTCTCATTGTGGTTTTAATTTGTGTTTGTTGGTAATTGGTAATTTTGAACATTTTTTATATACCTGTTGGGCATTTGTATGTTTTCTTTTAAGAAATTTCTTTTCAGATCCTTTGTCTATTTTTTCATCAGGTTATTTGTTTTCTCACTGTTGAGCTATTTGAGTTTCTTATATATTTTGGCTATTAATCCCTTATCAGATGTATAGTTGGCAAATATATTATCTTATTCTGTGGGCTGTCCCTTCATTCTGTTGATTGTTTCCTTTGCTGTACAGAACCTTTTTAGTGTGATGCAATCCCATATGTTTATCCTGATTTTGTTGCCCGTGCTTTGGGCTAATAGCTAAAAAATCATTACCCAGACCAATTTCCAACAGTTTTTCCCCAATGTTTTCCTCTCATAGTTTTATGTTTTTGGGTTGTGCCCTTGTGTAGCTCATTCCGCTTCTGGGTATATATCCAAAAGAAACAAAATTAGTGTGTCGAAGAGATAGTTCCACTTCCAAGTTTATTACAACATTATTGACAATAGCCAAGATATGAAATCGGGCTGGGCACGGTGGCTCACGCCTATAATACCAGCACTTTGTGCGGCCGAGGCAGGCGGATCGCCTGAGGTCAGGAGGTCGAGACCAGCCTGACCAACATGGTGAAACCCTATCTCTACTAAAAATACAAAAATCAGCCAGGCATGGTGGCACACGCCTGTAATCTCAGCTACTTGGGAGGCTGAGGCATGAGAATTGCTTGAACCCGGGAAGTGAAGATTGCAGTGAGCCGAGATCACACCACTGCACTCCAGCCTGGGCAACAGAGTGAGACTGAGTCTCAAAAAGAAAAAAAAAAATATGAAATCATCCTAACATTGATCAAAAGATACACAACCTGACAGGAGAAATAAGTTCAGGAGATCTATTGTAAGCATAGTGACTCTAATAAATAACAGTTTGCTATATGTTTGAAAATTGCTAAAAGAAGAGATTCTAAATATTTCACTACAGAAAATATGATAAGTATGTGGAATAATGAGTATGTTAATTAGCTTGATGTAGCCATTCCATAATGTCTACATATATCAAAACACCATGCTGCATACTATCTGTATATAAAATTTTAATTTGTTAGTTAACAAAGAAATAAATTTAAAAAATGGAACGAACATCAGTACAATCTCTTCTGTGGAATATGAACCAATTGAATGTTTGGCCACAGCACATGTCCCGCAAGCTGATGAAAGGACTGGGGGACCTGTGTCCTCCTTCATTATCTGTGGCTTGTAAATTCTTAAATAAAGAATACAAGTATATTTGTTAAACTATATCATTAACATGTTGGATTTTGCACCAAGTTATATGCCATTTGGTTGAATGCCTGTTTAAAGAAAGATATAAAAATATTTTTAAAAGCCTATCAGTCTTTACAAAGATTAATAATTTGTAATTTAAAAACAAAGATTTTCACTACAACTTCACCAGCATTTGCTGTTTTTCTTTGTTTGTTTGTTTGTTTACTTTTTAATAATACAATTCTGTCTTATGTGAGATGGTATCTCAATGTGGTTTTGATTTGCATTTCTCTAATGATAGTTATGTTGAGCTTTTTTTTATATCATTGTAGGTCTTCTTTGGAAAAGTGTCTGTTCATATTCTTTACCCACTTTTAATGAGGCTGTTTGTTTTTTTCTTCTAAATTTGTTTAAGTTCCTTATAGATGCGGGATGATAGACCTTTGCCAGATGCAGAGCTGCAAAAATTTTCTCCCGTTATATAAGTTGTCTGCTTACTCGGTTTATAGTTTCTTTCAATGGTGAGGGAACAATCTTCATGCTATATTCAATTGATAAAAATATAACTAAAATTTTAAAAACGAAAAACTGAAGATATTTTTATGCCAACAGTTTTATACTCCATAAAAATAAAATTCCTCTAATTCTAAATGGTCTTGACATTTTATTATTATGTAGAAGATAAAGTGCTTATCAGATTTTATTTGGTATAAAATTAATCTATTAAAGATAAACAGTCATTTGTCTTAATATACTTCATTTATTTTTTTTCTTTTGTGACATTCTAATTCATATATTATGAACCCTTTTTGTTTTTCACATGAATTTTTAAATAGCACTTTAGTGGTTTTTAGCTTTCCGTTTTTGCAGTAAAGTTTTGTTTTGAATAAAATCCTATACAAACTCAGAACATATAAGGCATAAACACAGTTTGAAATTTAGTTATTTATTTTTAATCATTTTATTATTATTTTTTCTTTTTTTTTTTCTTTTTTATTACACTTTAAGTTCTAGGGAACATGTGCACAATGTGCAGGTTTGTTACATATGTATACATATGCCATGTTGGTGTGCTACATCCATTAACTCATCATTTACATAAGGTATATCTCCTAATGCTATCCCTCCCCCACTTCCCCCACACCTCAACAGGCCCTGGTGTGTGATGTTCCCCTTCCTGTGTCCAAGGGTTCATTGTTCAGTTTTCACCTATGAGTGAGAACATGCGGTGTTTGGTTTTCTGTCCTTGCAATAGTTTGCTGAGAATGATGGTTTCCAGCTGCATCCATGTCCCTACAAAGGACACAAACTCATCCTTTT
>NW_012101399.1:16162-30446 GCF_000951045.1 Mandrillus leucophaeus | reverse complement strand
CATTGTGGTTTTGATTTGCATTTCTCTGATGACCAGTGATGATAAGCATTTTTTCATGTGTCTGTTGGCTGCATAAATGTCTTCTTTTGAGAAGTGCCTGTTTGTATCCTTTACCCACTTTTTGATGGAATTGTTTGTTTTTTTCTTGTAAA
This sequence comes from Mandrillus leucophaeus, assembly GCF_000951045.1. Classification (NCBI taxonomy): domain Eukaryota; kingdom Metazoa; phylum Chordata; class Mammalia; order Primates; family Cercopithecidae; genus Mandrillus; species Mandrillus leucophaeus. The sequence continues at coordinate 30,294 of NW_012101399.1, read as the reverse complement.
TTTGTTTGAGTTCTTTGTAGGTTCTGGATATTAGCCCTTTGTCAGATGAGTAAATTGCAGAAATTTTCTCCCATTCTGTAGGTTTCCTGTTCACTCAGATGGTAGTTTCTTTTGCTGTGCAGAAGCTCTTTAGTTTAATCATATCCCATTTGTCAATTTTGGCTTTTGTTGCCATTGCTTTTGGTGTTTTAGACATGAAGTCTACCAATGACTTTCTTCACAGAACTGGAAAAAACTACTTTAAAGTTCATATGGAACCAAAAAGAGCCCGCATTGCCAAGACAGTCCTAAGCCAAAAGAACAGAGCTGGAGGCATCATGCTACCTGACTTCAAACTATACTACAAGGCTACAGCAACCAAAACAGCATGGTACTGGTACCAAAACAGAGATGTAGACCAATGGAACAGAAAAGAGCCCTCAGAAATAATACCACACATCTACAACCGTCTGATCTTTGACAAACCTGACAAAAACAAGAAATGGGGAAAGGATTTCCTATTTAATAAATAGTGCTGGGACAACTGGCTAGCCATAAATAGAAAGCTGAAACTGGATCCCTTTCTTACACCTTATCCAAAAATTAATTCAAGATGGATTAGAGACTTAAATGTTATACCTAAAACCATAAAATCCTAGAAGGAAAGCTAGGAAATACCATTCAGGACATAAGCATGGGCAAGGACTTCATGTCTAAAACACTAAAAGCAATGAAATTTATTTTATAGAAATCATTTCCAATTTAAGGCCATACATTTATCTTGATCTAAAATTTCTAACTAGACTTTCTGTAATATCTTTTTTAGATAAATTAGTAAATTTCTCTAAATACATGGAACAAGTCAATTCTTGTAAAATAGAGACTTGTGTTTTATACTTTCCCTACAATGATGATACGTTGCCCTTTATGTGTCATTTTAATAAAATAAGCACAGTTAATTTTAGGAGATAATAATATAGAGTGAATCTATGTTTCTGGGATCACAGTTTAGCCTATCATAGATACTGTGTCATCTAAAATAGCCTGTAATATGCTACAAATAACCATAACAACATGCAGTTTTTAGATCCCCATATGGGATTTTAGAAATTCAAAAACAGCAACAACAATGACAGCAATAAAGTTGTACGTAGCCTAAACTATCATTCTCCCACCTACATCAGTTTCTAATTAATTAAAGCTAATTATTTTCAGTTTTCCCCTCAGTAAAAGCATATTTATACAATCATTATTCATTCATAAATATCTAATAGTGACCAAAAGCAATGTGAAAGAGCTATTTATCACTAAAAAACACACACTACAATTATTTCAGCCTTATAAATTATCAAACATATTTTATTTTATAAGAAATTATCTTTATTTGTATTGTTTAATAATCAGCCAGTCTTATACAATAGTTTCTTTAAAAAAACAAAATGATAATTTTAAAAAACTACATTTCTTCCCTAAATATCATTACCCATAATATGTACATTAGTATTTCTTGAAGTTTGGCCTGAGAATGACCATATGAAGAACAATCACTTAAAGTGTCTGACAAAACTATAAGTTTCCCAGAACTGATCCTATCACAAATATATCAAAGTATCTGAAAGTGGGCCTTAGAATGCATGTTTTTAGTTCAAGATATTCTACACTCATATACAATAAAATCTTAGAACCTCTGATTTAGAAAATTGAAGTTAATTAGTCCAGTTCATGTTATATCTAATTTTATAAAATAAGCTATAAAATATTCATAAAATGTCAATATGCTTATATCAACAGAAGTTTAATATTACAATAATAAGTAGTAAAGAACTTGCAGATATAACAAGCACTTTGCACTGAAATGTAAAAACCGATCAATGTACTATCTGCAGCTAAAATTCAGATAAATATAAAAAATAAAAAAATAAGTAGAAATGCAGGATACAAGACTGGCACAGAAACATCTATCTTCAAAATGAAACACAGTATATCAATGTACACTTAGTAAGCTAAAATGGGCAATAATCAGAGAGAAGATTCTAACCTAAGTGATTACATTAGCAGCGGCAGTTGGAAAATTTAGTGCTGTTTTTATTTAGTACTACATAAGGACTCTACAAAATGAGTTTCAACAGAAATAGCTCCTGCTTTATGTCAGCTTTCAGATTTAGACTATTTCTGGTAAGTTGACCAGTCCAACTGGTGTTGAAAGTTTAGTTTGTCCATTTGGATCAATGTGAGGTAAAGCAAAATTGTAAATAAATTGTAAATTAGGCACACTGCAGTTTGAAGCTCAAACTAAGGTTCACCCTATTTGCTGATGTTTTTAAAAATGAAGATTACCATTACAACACTCTCATGCATGCGTTGTCTGTCACACCCACCCTTCTATTGCTGTACTAAACTCCAGTAACAAGTATCCATTTGCAGTTCCTGTAATGAAGACTACCCTTTCAAGTGTCTGTTCCTTTACATTGGCATTGTTTTTTGGTAGTGAAACTATTTTTTCCCCTCTACCTGGAGTCCTCAAAAATGCTACCTCCTCCAAGATGGATATGCTAAGATACAGACCACAAGTAACGTTATTGTATTTTATCATTTTTCTTGGGGTACTCAGATTATCTTTTGATAAAAAGAATATTTAAAATGCAATTTAGCACACTATAATGTGCATCTTATTTACCTCAAATATTAAAAGGTAAGTCTATTTTTTCTTCTGTTTCATGGCACTCACTAGACCTTGAAATCTGAAGATGTTTTCATATAAAAAAAGTATAGTGAAGGAGAATTCCAATTTGATCGTGTTGCCCAAAGTAGTATTTCATGGTACACAAAGATATCCTCTATATTGTAATAAGTAAATAATTTGATTTCTTATTTAAAATTGAATTAAGAATAGGATACATCCATTTGATTAAATGATGAATAAAAAGGATATCATAGAATTTGCATATCATGGCAAGTCTTATTGTTTTTTGTAAGATTTCCTGGTAAAAGAGAAATTAAAATAGTGTTTAATGTATGTAAATGAAATAGATTTGTTAAACATAACAGAGACTAATAGTTATATATCAGTTTGAGAGATATATTTAATATGTGAGCTAAGTTGACTTGGTTAAAACCATATAGATAATAAAGCTAATTTTATTATGAAAGTATAGCAAAAGGCATAATGCTGTTGACTTTTTGAAAGAGAGACAAATAAATTGGGTGTCAATATTTTTAAGTGTAGAAGAAATGGTAATCTGATTGAATTGAATTTGCTGATGAAGCACCATTATTTTGTTATTCTAAAGTGTGGTCCCAGTGCAACAAGTATGTGAAACTAGATAGAGTATTTTAGCATTTAGGTAAATAATTTAACAATCCATGAGACTTTGTAGCATATTAACTTTATTTAGAATTTTTTGGTCCACTTCCAGTCATAAAATTTACTTATAAAATTAATTTTACTCTTAATGCTCTCAAGCAGTATTTAGCTACAATATTGAAATAAACCAATTTTTAAAAGCATGAATATACCATTAAATATAATGTGCAAATTTATAAGAAAATGATTTTGCCAATATTTACATTTAATAAGATGTATAATTATATACACACACATATATATCTCCATGCCATTAATATTTTTAAAATAATAATGTATGATCATTGACTTCCCAAAACATCTACCATCAGGTTATGATCACTGACTTCCCAAAACACCTACCATGTGTCAATGAACCATACTTCACTGATTTTAACTACACCAGCAAATATTCTCTTATAATAGATACTTTTCGTTTGCAAGAACAGGACATTCTTAGAGTGTAAATGATTTTTCAGCCCATTTGTACTGATTCCTAAGTGCCTAATGTCACTCAGAAATAGTGAGCTAAACTGAAGAATGTAAAAACATGTTGAGATCATATGAACAGTTCTGTAAAAGTAGTCTTTTAAATCACTTACTTTTTCTTATTCTTGTAGAGAGCCTGTCACATATATATTCTATGAGAAATTAAGAAACTTAAAGAATATTAAAAGGTATCAAATTCAAGTTTTATCAATGTGACTTTTAATACTTACACTGTCGTTTAGTGAGTATGAAGTGAAGCAGTTTTATATTGTTAGATATTTTATAATGCTATTTTCTATAACTTTTCTTCTAAAAGTCAAGGACTTTTGATTTTTTTAGTTTATTCAAGCAATTTTATTAAAAAGTGAATAGGACACCTTACATCTTCAAAAATCGTGGAAAAAAATCCCTAAATTCTTACTCAAACCCAGTAAAACTGGTATGTTCTTTGTTACATGTTACTAGATGAAAAATTTTTATTTTGTCGCTTTTATTTTGTATACTGAACTTAATATTTCCATATTTCTACAGTGTCTAAACTATTTTAGCTAATGCATAATGTGATGTTTACAGAGTTAATGATTTTTTTTTTGTTTTGTATTTTAAGCTTGCAGATCCCAATAGATAAATGGAAAAGGACATTATCAGAGAATGTACATAAAATACGACTTTTATGTTTATTTAATGGGCTGTACTTGATGGATAACAACCAGTGAATGATTATAATTTTTATTCATAGTGTGACTTTCCTTTTTGTCACATTTTCCTACCATGAGTGTGGTAAACATTTGAAACATAACCTATAGGCCGGGCGCAGTGGCTCACACCTGTAATCCCAGCACTTTGGGAGGCTGAGACGGGCGGAAAATGAGGTCAAGAAATCAAGACGATCCTGGCTAACACCATGAAATCCCATCTCTACTAAAAATGCAAAACCAAATTAGCCGGGCGTGGTGGCGGGCGCCTGTAGTCCCAGCTACTAGGGAGGCTGAGGCAGGAGAATGACGCGAACCCGGTAGGCAGTGCTTGCAGTGAACCGAGATGGCGCCACTGCACTCCAGCCTGGGAGACGCAGGGAGACTCGTCTCAAAAAAAAAAAAAAAAAAAAAAAAAAAAAGAAACATAAGCCATAAAAATTTTAAACATCTTAGGTATGAACAGTTCCATTGTAATCACAGAAACCGAAACTGAAGATCTAAATTTAAAACATAATCTGTAATTTGTTTCAGTGACTTCACCACCACCACCAGTAGTTTAAAGCCCCCAGAAGAATTAGGAAGACAAGCAGAGGTATAGCGAGTTGAGGTCTGTGTTTTCATTTCCATTGCTCCAAATTCTTCTCTTATGTACTATGAGCTCCAGTTTTCCTTCATCCTATTCTTCCCATCTCCTCCCTTACTCAAATTGGATGGAAGGAAATGTCCTAAGGCCCTTTTTCTGATGTTATTTAGTGTTTCATATTAGCTTTTGAGTGCCTGTTCTCATCTCATAAGTTATTCTTGTGCATTCTTTAGTGGACTTCTGTAGACATCTTAAATAATTTCCTGTGATTCTGTTTCAAGAAGTCTTATATGGAAGAAAACAGTTATGCTTGCACAAATTTAAATATTACCTTCATTATTGAGCAAATGACCATTAATGACTCTATGATTGTTAGTGTACCACTAGGGATAGAAAATTTTACCTCTCTCGTATGACATTACGCAGATTCATATTCTGACTGAATGCACTGACTTTCTTCTGTATCTTAGATAAGTAAAGATTGATTTATCCAAACTCTGTATATAGTTTGCCTTTCAGTTAGTTTTTAACTACTTCTAACATTTTTTTGACATTGTGGGTACACTCATTTATTACAGAGATGGAATTGAGAAAAATAACCTGTTCCCTTTATGGTTAAACCTTTCTAGCAAAGTGCAGAAGACATAATGTTATGATGACTCATTGGTCTTCTAAGCATCTATAATTTGAAAGGGCTAAATCTAGACATGTGATTGAACTAAAACTTAGATATTAAAATGTTGCCAAAAATATAGACAAATATATCAAACTTGTAGATTGGTGGTAACGATGGATCTATTTAGAAAGGACTACGTCCATTTGACACTCTTACAAAAGAAGTGAGAGATTAGTCTTTTCGATGGGATCAGTTATTCACATAGTATCTGACTTACCTGGCCTTACATTCTGAATTTATTTATCATGCATCCTCAAAATCCAATCCTAATTATAGTATGCATTTTCATGGACACATCAACCAATAAAAATCCAATGATAAGAGACAAGGGGTATTACATAATTCTAATTAAGAATTTCCATTTGTACTATAGCCAGTAATGCTAACTGCAGTAGTAGATAATCTAGCAAATCTTATAGGCTTATTACAATAAGAATAAATATAACACCATGGAATAACAAAATAGGAAATAGAAAAAAAAGTATTTCTTAAAAGATGTGATGGTTCAATCCAAGGGTTTGGTGGGTAGCATTTCATGCTGTGATTTAGGGTTCCTTGTTTCTCCCATTTTTCATCTCTATGATGTGAGAGGGCCTTGGAGTTCTCTGCTTCTACTTAGGTCAAAGTAAAAGATGAGTTGGAAAAGGCATATCTTACTACTATGGCCCTGAAGGAACATTAGTAATAAGGAATTTTTTATTCTGTTGATAATAACTAATCATATGTCTCCTTCTAAATGCTAAATGTTCTGGAATATATAGTCCTTGGATGGACATCTGCTTCCTAGCGCCAAATCTGCACTACAGAAGGAAGCATCACTCCTAGCATATTTTTAACTCTGTCCACAATCCCTAATAAATGTGTGCTTAGCATTACATAAAAGTACAAATAAAAATATGCATATCAAGAAAAACAAATTCAAATATATTTTAGTTCTGCAGTCTATGACATAAACACCTGATGAGAAATTAGTATTTTCATGAAGGATTTGAATAATGTCTTACATATGAATAAATATATACAAATATGTTTTGTCCAAAAGATTTTCCTGTCAGATGTTCATAAAATATGCCTTTTAATATATTTCTAAAGCAAGATTTTCAGGTTATGTTTTTAGATGGAAATTAAATTAAAAGAGTAATATCTGACATTTATAATATTATTTTATGTACTTGATATATATTACAAATCTTCAAATAAATATATGAGGTTCTAGTGATATATTCATTTCTCAAAAGTGAAAGCTAAAGCAAAAATAAATGAGTTTCCTTTATGTGATAAATCCGGATTGGAACTCAACCTGCCTTTACTATGGATCTCTAGAATTCTTTTCTTCCTTCCTAGGATAACTATTTCTGCTGCTTCAGGTAAAGGGTGTAAGTGAATTGTAGCTGCAGCTTTAACCATTCATGTACCACAAATTATACAGCTTATGCATTCACATTTTAGTTTGGACTATACCACAGTATTTAATAAATATGCATGGCTTATCCTTAAGCTTAAATCATGTTGAGATTGTATGAACATCATTCTAACATCATTTTATTAATATGAAAATTCATATTTATTTATTTTTAGCTTTTAAGTTCAGGGGTACATGTGCAGAATGTGCAGGTTTGTTACGTAGGTAAACGTGTGCCATAGGGGTTTGTCGTACAGATTATTTTGTCACCCAGGTATTAAGTCTCGTATCCATGAGTTATTTGTTTCTGATTTTCTCCCTCTCATCCTCGACCCTCTGGTAGGCCCCAGTGTGTGTTGTTCCTCTCTGTGTGTCCATGTGTTCTCATCATTTAACTCCCGCTTATAAGTGAGAACGTGCTGTATTTGGCTTTCTGTTTCAGCATTATTTTGCTGAGGATAACGGCCTCCAGCTTCATGTATGTCCCTGCAAAGGACATGATCTCATTCTTTTTTATGACTGTACAGTATTCCATGGTGTATATGTACCACATTTTCTTTATCCAGTCTATCATTGATGGACATTTAGGTTGATTCCATATCTTTGTAATTGTGAATAGTGCTGCAATAAACATGTGCATGCATGTGTCTTCATAATAGAATGATTTATATTCCTTTGGGTATACACCTGATAATGAGATTGCTGGGTCAAATGGTATTTCTGCCTCTAGGTCTTTAAGGAATCACCACACTGTCTCCCACAATAGTTGAACTAATTTACACTCTCATCAATAGTGTAAAGACATTTTCTTTTCTCCACAACCTCACCAGCGTCTGTTATTTTTCGACGTTTTAATAATTGCCATTCTGACTGGCATGAGATCGTATCTCATTGTGGTTTTGATTTGCATTTCTCTAATGATCAATGGTGTTGGTCATTTTTTCATATGATTGTTGGCCACATGTATGTCTTCTTTTGAAGTGTCTGTTCATGTCTTTTGCCCACTTTTTAATTGGGTTGTTTTTCTTGTAAATTTGTTTAAGTTCCTTATAGATGCCAGATATTAGACCTTTGTCAGATGCATAGTTTGCAAAAATTTTCTCCTATTCTGTAGGTTGTCTGTTTACTCTGTTGATAGTTTCTTTTGCTGTGCAAAAGCTCCTTAGTTTAATGAGTTGTCCATTGTTTCTTTGGTTGCAATTGCTTTTGGCATCTTCATCATGAAATCTTTACCTGTTCATATGTCCTGAATTGTATTGCCTAGGTTTTCTTCTAGGATCTGTATAGTTGGGGTTTTTTACCTTAAATCTTTAATTCATCTTGAGTTTATTCTGGGGGATGGTGTAAGGAAGGGGTCCAGTTTCAATCTTCTGCATATGACTAGCTAGTTGTCCCAGTGCCATTTATTCAATAGGAAATCCTTTCCCCATTGCTTGTTTTTGTCAAGTTTGTCAAAGATCAGATAGTTGTAGGTGTGTAGTCTTATTTATGGGTTCTCTATTCTGTTCCATTGGTCTACATGTCTGTTCTTTTACCAGTAGCATGCTGTTTTGATTACTGTAGCCTGTAGGATAGTTTGAAGTCAGGTAGCATGATTCCTCCAGCTTTGTTCTCTTTTCCTTGGATTCCTTTGACTATTCAGGCTCTTTTTTGGCTTCATATGAGTTTTAAAATAGTTTTTCTAGTTCTGTGAAGAATGCTAGTGGCAGTTTAATGGGAATAGCATTGAATCTATAAATTGTTTTGGGTAATATGGCCATTTTCACGATATTCCTTCTTCCTATCCATGAGCACAGAATGTTTTTCCATTATTTTTTGTCATCTCTAATTTTCTTTGAGCAATGGTTTGTAGTTATCTTTGTAGAGATCCTTCATATCCCTTGTTAGCTGTATTCATAGGTATTTTGTTCTTTTTGTAACAATTGTGAATGGGAATTCATTAGTGATCTGGATCTTTCCTTGACTGTTATTGGTGTATAGGAATGCTAGCAACTTTTGCACATTAATTTTGTATCCTGAGACTTTGCTGAAGTTGCTTATCAGCATAAGAGACTTTTGGGCTGAGATAATGGAGTTTTCTAGATATAGGATCATGTAATCTGCAAACAGGAGTAGTTTAACTTTCTCTCTTCCTATTTGAATGCACTTTATTTCTTTTCCTTGCCTGATTGTCCTGACCAAAACTTCTAAAACTGTTTAATAGGAATGGTGAGAAAGGACATTCTTATCTTGTGCCGATTTTCATGGAAATGCTTCCAACTTTTGTCCATTCAGTATTATATTGACTGTGTGTTTGTTATATATGGCCCTTATTATTTCAATGTATGTTCCTTCAATACATGGTTTATTTACAGTTTTTAACATGAAGGGATGTTGAATTTTATCAAAAGCCTTTTCTGCATCTATTGAGATAATCGTGTGGTTTTTGTCTTTAGTTCTGTTTATGTGATGAATCATATTTATTGGTTTGTATATGTTGAACCAACCTTACATCCTGGGGATGAAACCTGCTTGATCATAGTGGATAAACTTTTCGATGCACTGTTTGATTCAGTGTGTCAGTAGAAAATTCATATTTAAAAATTGTTGTTACAGACACCAGGTTTTTATAAACCAATGACAATTAACAACACCTCCCCCTGCCTCTTTTTGCTTACATATCACAATCTCATTGCATTTAAACAACTATTTTGCAATTGAAGAATATTTGCCAGTTTATGGTGGTTGATCTTTTAAAAATATATAACACGTAATTATTAATGACTATTTCAACAATGAACAAACTAGAAGAACTGGTGTCTTGTGTTAAGCAGTTTTCTAAAATACAACTTTGTGTGCAACCTAACGTGATACCTGATTCAAATAATCATCTGCAAAATTCAATTTATTTTTCACAATATTCTCAGTTGTTTTTATTCCTTAGAGGTAGCAATTCAAATTATTTTTCTACACAAGACATCTACATTATTGCAATTGTAAATATACCACAATATACATAATTTAAGACGTATTTAATGAGATTATTTGTGTCATTTCAGATGAATTCCTCTTTTTATTGGTCTTAAATATTATTCTTTAATACATTTATAATATTTTTCCATTTCTGAGAAACTAATAGTAATGAAGCCACAGTTTTTATTAAATGATCATATTGCCAAATGACTTTTATTTATTTAGAGTGTACGCACTGAATAGTATATTATTTTTCTGTATGTTGCTATCATTTCTACTCTTTTAAATGTCTATTAATGTAACATAAATACATAAAAAATTTAATATTTTCTTCTCATAACAATAAAGGTCCCAAATTATTCCCAAGTGATTTATTACAATCACAATAGCCTTGCAAAGTGCATAAAGGATCTAAAGGTAAAGAGTGAAAATGACACCAATAGCATTTACTCTTTTGCATGAGAAATAATAAAAAAAATAGGATTGATAGCAGTTAAAAGCACTTTATTTTGACCTTCAAAGTTACTCTTTTATTATTGTTAGATATTAGGTAACAAAATACAAGTATACTTTGAAGATTAAGTTTTCATTTTATCCTTATAAGGAAAGGTAGCTACAACATTACTTGAACTAAGTTGTTTTTTAGGTGAGCAATAGTTCGCAACAAGTTAGTTTTTTATTATCTAAGTTGGTCAGGCCTGTTATTTCATATTATATTACTAGGTTCAATGAGATATTTTAAATGTATTTTGACATGTATTAAAAATGTCTAACTAAAATGTAAACCCTTTCGGTTTACAATGTCTTCATGTAAATAATACAATATACTTTTCCTTTTTACTGTATGTATAAAATGATGCACAGATGACTCCAGGCAAATACTCGCAAGAAAGGAAATCGAGTGCTAGCTTTCTATACACTGAGGTTTATTATTCACCAGGCAAGAAGCTACAGGACTGCACTGGAGATTGCAGACAGCATACTGAAGGACTTTGTGACCTTGACTTGCTCTTTGACTCATATAAAAATGTATATATACATATATACACACATATACATATAAAGCTACACACATATATACATACCTATATATATAAACACATCTACACAGATAATACTCAATAATTTTTTATTATTTCATCATGAAAACAATCTTTGCTGGAATTTTTTACTATACAATTCAACCATTATATTGGTGGAAGATCGGTCCTCTTTGAAACACATATTGTTGGAAGAATTGTCCTCTCTGAAACATAATCTCTGCTCTCCCACACCCCTATCCATTTCAACTTCAAAATACACTCTTGAATCTAGTGACTCTAACTAAATCTAAGCCTCATAAGACCAATAGGCTGCTTCTTTCCTGTATGGTGCCATCTGTCAGAAAAGTGGAGGCTGTCTCTGTTCTAGAAACCTACTGGTTCCTGGCATTGCTACCTGTCTCTCCACTTGAAGCTATAAATAGCAATTTCCTGTCCTCCATGCCCTGTGGTGCTGCCATATGTTGTTACCCTCAGAGAAGGCCAAAACAACTGCAGTCCAGCTATTGTTTATCAACACCCAACTGGCAGAGATGAAATTGAACAAGCAGTTACTGTGCAACAGCACAATAGATTTTCAGGACACTTCATTTGTCTATGCAGTTTTTGCTACAGATGCCATTTATTTTTGTAAACTACTTTTGGGGTCAAATAGTACAACAGCACTGTTAGTTGCCTATTAAACATCCACTCTCTCTTCCTGCCTCGTTAATTAAACTACAAAATTTTACAGGTAACCAGCTTGGAGTGACTCTATTTCCAGCTCAGAGGTAAATTCTCATTAGTTGATATCCATCCTGGCCATCTCATTCCCTTTGCCTATGACTGATTTGGCAATTGTTAAGTGACACAATTCCAATAAATTAGATAAAAGAGAAAGCCTTCTGGGGGCTTCTGGAAAAGTTTCCAGATTTATGTAAAGGGACACACATAAGGAAGATATAGTCCCTTTTCCAACAATGAATGCTACAGTCTCTGCAAATGATGCTTAAAGTTGTGGCAGAATTGTAGCACTGTAACAGGAACTGGCCTCAAGTCAAAGTTGAGAATGACAGGACTGAAAGATTCTGGATTCATGACAAAATAGTTTAGCCATTAAATTAATCATCCTACATCTGAACATCTTGAGGAAGATAATAATGTGTTTTCCTTAAATAATAAAGGTAATGAAGTTGCTGTTGTTTGCAGGAATTTTTTTTTTTTTTTTTTAATGTTGTTGTTGGTTTATCTCACTCTCTCTTTCATGATTGCCTAATTGGGAGATGAAACTATTGATCTTGCTACCTAGGCATTCTGATGTATGAAAACTTTCTTTTATGAGGGTTATAAAGTAGTACAATTTCTTATTTTAAATACTTGAAACTCTACCGACAGCGTCTAACACCACAGTCCATTGACTATTGCGGGGATCAGGCTTGTTATATATTCCCAACCTTCTTATATGAAAGTTAAGTGGAAAGAAACATCAATATCTGAAAATACTGAAAATATCTCAGGAGGCTATTCTTTATAAAATGATCAAGGATCTCAATTTCTTTACCCTCTGTGAACAATTAGAATTCTGACAGTAATCAGAATCAATATATACCCACTTACACCTCATCATCCCAACAAGAGTGAAAGTTATGCTATTGCCATTAATTCTTAATATTTCTTGGTTCCTTTAATAGAATAGATAACTCAATTTGTTTGGAAGCCTCAGATTGGGTGAAGGCCAAAGTTCACCTTAATTTGCTTTTGTAGATGTGTGTAATTGAGTGGATACAGAATCTCTTTTCCATAATTCTCACTCTTCACTCTGTCAATCATTCCCTTTTCACCAAAAGGGAAGTTTCTGTAGATGTTGCTCTACGTATGCAATTACTTATTGTGGCAAATAAATCTTAAATTTCTTTGTATAAGAAGTCTTTTAGGGTGTGTTGGTTAAGGGTGGAGAGGTGTATTAGGATTTTTTTTTAACCTCTTTTTTTGAAATGTAACTATTTTTAAACTTATATAACCCCTTCAATTAACTTTTCTATAAAACATTATCTGAAAGCTCAGGTCTTCCTTCAAATCGTGATAGTTTCATTCTATTATTATCAGCATTTAAAATCTTCAGCTCCTTTCTATCCTTTGTATATTTCCTTTTATGTATAGATAGGATTTCCTGGATATGTTCCTCACTTACACAAGTTTAACTTGTAGCAGATTTTTTTTTGAGTCCTAGGCGAGTGTGTTCTGCTTTAGTTGTTCAGTTTTCTGTACTAATCAGTCTACTGTTTATGGCTTCAATCAAGGACTTGCATTTACCAATCATGTTTTTCATTTACATGTAATTATGCTTTATCTTAAACGGATTTTTCTCCATAACTGCTTTCTCTATTTTTATGAATACAGCATCTTCCTATATCTTTTAGGGAATATAAAAGAGACACTTTTCTATGATTGCTTCCTGTTTCCTTACATATGTTTATTTGAGAAAGAAAGAGGATGAAGAAGAGCAAGAGAACAAGAGACTCTGAAATTTAAATGTTTACTTGAGATCTGTAGTAATCTTTCATACCTTAAATAGGTCTTGTGCAATTTTGCAGTTTGCTCATTTGCAAAGTAATTCAGTTTCTTGTTCTTAGAGGAAGCTAAAATGTGCTGGCTTTTACTTGACAATCTATTTAACAAATACTGATATGATACCTGGTGGCTGCCTGGAACTCTTCTAATCTGCAGACATATGGCAGTGAAAAAAATCAGCAAAGATCTTAACTTTTGAAGCTGGCATGATAAAGCAGCACTATCTATTATAATTGTCTTTAATAACAGAAATAGTCTGTACTGTCCAATATGGTATCCCCTAACCACATGTGTAGATTGAGGCAGAAGAGTCTTACATTTCCATTTAATATGGCTAGTGTGACTGAAAAATTATACTTAAAATTTTATTTAATTTAAATTTCAAAAGTTAGTGTCTACATACAAGACTGCTCAGGTTAG
>NW_012101399.1:4695-14587 GCF_000951045.1 Mandrillus leucophaeus | reverse complement strand
AGACACATGCACACGTATGTTTATTGCGGCACTATTCACAATAGCAAAGACTTGGAATCAACCCAAATATCCATCAGTGACAGACTGGATTGAGAAAATGTGGCACATATACACCATGGAATACTATGCAGCCATAAAAAAGGATGAGTTTGTGTCCTTTGTAGGGACATGGATGCAGCTGGAAACCTTTTCTTCTTTTAAAAGTTATTAATGCAAACCTATCAAATAGAAGAGCTTGGAAATAAAATATATGCTTATGAAGACATATTAATCATAAAATTTCAAAAAAGAAGGGGACAAATAATTTAATCTAACACCCTATTTTCTAGATAAATAAAAAGTTCAGTGGTTGATAACTTATAGATTTTAATGCTAAGTGCTAAAAGTGGGACTGAAATCTGGGTTCGGTCACTCTCTGTTCACTTTTTCCTCAAGCAATAATGCAACAACACCTTCTCTGTGTTATCAGTTAACCTTAAAAGACACTTTTCATAAAGAAGCATAAATACCCTGATATTTAATACAAAAATACTACTAATTTAATTACAAATATAATGTTTTGATATTAAGAGTAAGGTTAATATTTTCCTGGTATTTTATTATAGTTTAAAACTTAGTCTTTAGATGAGACATAGAGTTAACCCTAAGTCTATGATTACTATATTGAATAAGGTTCCATATGACAGCTTCAAACAGTAGTATATTATGTATATATATGTATATATCTTTATAAACATACGTGTGTGTATATACATAAGTATGTATGTGTATGAGTTTATATATGATCGTGTATGTATTTGTGTTGGTTAGTATGTGTATATATGTGTGTATGCGTGTGTATAATAAGCTTCTTTCAAAATATTATAAACCATGGCTGTGGGAAAAGTAGCCTGACACTTGGCTTTCCTTGCAACCACATTCGAGGGTATGCTTATCATAAATGCACTCTACCATACATACACCTCATCTTGAACAAGTTTGCTACATAATTATACAAGTATTGGGCAAATTTCACCTGTATTTCCTTGTATAAGACAGCCACTAAGGCCTCTGATGCTTACGTAGAGTTACGGCTCTCTCCTAGCTTCTGTGGAAAGGAACACAATTACTATTGGGTATAAGCTGTTCCAAGTGAGGCCCCTACAGCTAAAGCTTCATCAGCTGCATAATGATTGTGCTGTATACTTTTTTGAGTCATCACAGTCATGTTCTCTATTGTCTTGAAAGGCAATTTGGTCACTTATTTGATTTTGAAGTTTTATCATCTTTTCAGCACATTTTTATTCCTCAGAATATTGAAGACAATTATTTTTCAAAGTTCATCAATGTAAGAATGTAAGAATCATGGAATTCCATGCTGGCACTGTAGGTAACAGTGGCATCTAAGTCTTGTTAAAGTTTGTATAATCTGTCATAATATCGGGTAACAAGAAAAGTAGCATGGATGATAAAAGAAGTAATTTGGGGATTAGAGAAAATATGGGTGTGTTGGTGAAGAACTAAGAGGCAGGAACAATATCTTTGATAGATTCAATTATGGTCTCCTGTTGACTCCCTCTGAGCATGGAGAGTGTACCATGCTAACACTTGCTTGTGTGTGGTGCTTTCATATTTTTTTCTGAAAAGCTTCCCAACTACAGCATGCCTGGAGCTCTGTTTTTCATCTGGCTGCCTAATTCAAACCATTTCCACCTCGGGTTTTAAATACAATCATAACGTCCAGTTTATTTCTAATAATCCAGCCTGGTCCTTATCTTCAGGACCTTCTTCTGTTCTGCAGAGTGAAGCAACACACTCAGCTCAGCTCTTACTCCACTACTGAGGACACTTCAGTCGTGTTCTTTCCTGAATAATTTTTAGGCAAGAATTGGATTAGACAGCTGTCTCACTCAAATTCCCTGGGAACTGTATCAAGTTTTTTTCTGGGGGATTCATAAAACTAAATGCCACAATACTCCATGGCTTTTTTTTTTTTTTTAACAAACAACACTGATAACAACAACAAAAGAAAACCCAGCACTTTACATCTTCAGCCTTGGCTGATTCTCCGTTAGAAAGGTGCAAGGTGTTCTTCTAAGAATCACAAAAATTTATCTATTTATTAGGAAAGTTGTTTGACAGTGTTATGCAAGTCTTATATCCTTATTGATTTTCTGTCCACTTGTACCAATTGTTACGTTAGGGGTGTTGACATCTTTGACTGCAACTGTGAATTTGTCTACTGGAGAAATGCTTTGCTTGTCGTATTTTGAAAGTCTAGTATTCAGTGCAAAAGAATACTCAAGATTATTGTTTCCTCTATAATAAAATTTTCCTTTATAAATAAGAAATGAGCTCTTACCTCTGATAATATTATTTGACCTAATAGCCTGTGTCTCATAATAATATACCCCAAAGAGCTGTCTTTATTCAAATAAACTTTTTATTTTGGAGTAATTTTATATTTACAAAAACTTTACAAAAACAGTACACAGTATTTCTCTTCATTTGGCATCCCCTAATGTTAAGATCTTATATTACACTGATACATTTATCAAAACTAAGAGATTAATATTGTTTTATTACCATTAACTAAACACCAAACATTTTTTGGTTTCACTAGTTTCACAAGTAATGCCATTTCTATATTCCAGGATTCAATACAAGATACGACATTGCATTTAGTCGTCTTGTCTCTTTGATCTCCTCTGATCTGTGGCAATTTCTTCATCTTCCCCTGTTTTTCATAATCTTTATTGTTCTGAAGACAGTTTGGTGAGTTATTTTGTAAAATATCCTTCGTTTTTAGTTTATTTAGTGATCTCTCTAGTTTTAGACAGAGATTATAGATTTTGGGGGAGAAGATCACAGAGGTAAAGAACTCTTCTCATAATATCAAGTCAGAGATACAAAACATCGACGTGATATTCCCAGTAATATCAGCCTTCATCATTTAGTTAAGGTGGTGCTAAGGTAGGTCTGCCGAGTCTCTTAACTGTAAAGTTACTATTTTTCTCTTCCCACACTCTATTCTTTGGAAATGAATTATTAGGTCCAGTGTACACTCAAGATGGGGGTGCAGGTAAGGTGTGCTTAATTCCATCTCTTGGAGAGAAGAATATCTATACACATAATTGGAAAATCTCTAAAGAAAACTGGTATCTTTCTCTTTATTCGTTTAGTCATTCCTTTATTTATATTACAATGGACTCATATATTTACTTTATAGTTTGTTTTACAATCAACACTTGGTTGTTTATTATTTTACTCACTTTATTCTTTTACCTATCTTCATAAGAGAAAATGTAGGTAATTGATTTCATGACTTTCTTCTTTTCTAATATAAGCAGTTAATGTTTCACTTATCATTTTATCTTTTTTTGCGATGCTTTAGTTGTATTTCACAAATGTTGATTTTTTTAAAATTTTAATCTAATTATAACTCTAATTTCTCTTGCGATTTATTCTTGACCCATGCATCATTTAAAAGTGCAACTTGTAAATATTTGTAGGACTTTCCAAATAAATACTCATTATTGATTTATAATTTAATTCCATTATGAACAGAAATAATATTTCTTGTACTTTCATCATTTAAATATGTTAAGGCTTATTTTATGGCCAAGAATATGGCTCATCTGAGTGATAAATCCACATATGCTTAAAAAGAATGTCAAGCCGGGGATAGGACAAGTATCCTAAATGTCAATCAGGTTAAGTTGGTCTTCACTATTCTTCAAGTCTTTCACTGCCTTATTGATTATTTTGTCTACTTGTTCTGATAATTAATATTGTGGATTTATCTATTTTTTAAAAATTCGATCAGGTTTTGCTTCATGCATTTTGAGCTCTGTTACTTTATTGTACTTATTTTATCAGTGTTTGCTCTAGATTTTAGAATACACATATGTAATTTTTCACAGTCTACCCACAACTTCACGTATAGGTAGTATAAGAAACACAGCAACATACTTACATTGTCCCCTCCTGATATTTTGTAACAATGTTTGTGCATTTTCATTTTGCACAATGAAAATATATTATAAACCCTATATTGTATTATTATTTACTCAATTATATTTATCTCTAATATTATGGTTATACATATGCTTTACTGCTTGATATCCCACTGGTCATGGAGGTTATATTAATTTGGATTTAATCTTTTTTTCTCATGCTTCATTTTTTTGTAAAATCTATTGCTACATCTCTAAGTTTACTGACTTTTTCTTCTTCAGTGTCTAATCTTCTTTTAATATAGTATAATGTATTTTTAAATTTCAGATTTTTTTTTAATCTCTAGGACTTCCGTTTTGTCTTTTGAATGTCATCTATTTCTCTCCTCATCATGTATACATTTTCCTTTGTATCTCTGAATATATTAATGATATTTATCATATAAGTTTTAAAGGCTTGTCTAATCATTCCCTCACTATTTTCTGCTTATTTCTATTGATAGCTACTATTTTTACTCCTTGTTATGGATTATAGATCTCTATTTGTTTGCATATTGACAATTTTTTAATTGGACGCCAGGTATTAGAATTTTACAGTTAGCTGCAGAAGTTTGTTGTATCCCTTTAAAAAGTACTGAGTTTTGTCTCAGTACATGGTTTAACTACCTGTAGATGTGTTTGATTTTTTTAAAGGCTCTTTTTAAAGTTCTGTTTGTTCATTTTTGTTTCTAATAGTGGCTCCAGAGCAGCCTTTATTCTGGGTCTAATTAAACCCCTTTCTGAAGGCATATTGTTGAAGACTCTACCCAGTGCCCCAGTTAATTCAAGATCTTTACATTGTAGGAAAACAAATTGTTCCTAACCTTGTTTGATCTCTGAGAATTGTTCATCCTACTGATTCCTGGTGGTTTTTTGCTCATCTCTGAGGGTTTCTTCTCACATGTGCACATCAGTAGCAAGAGAGCATCATTAGCAAACCCCAAGGAAGATTCCGGGTGCTCTTTCTGTGAAGCACCATTCTTTTTGTTATTTTACTCTGAAATTTCTCAGTATTCCTGAATTCTGATCTCTTCCATTTCAATTCAGGCACAACTGCTGGGCTGTGTTTCAATTCTTCCTACCAGGGCTGTGGCCTGGAAACTACTTGCAGGTAATTAGGTGGGCAATAGTAGTATCTACTTTATTTCCCTTCCTCAGGAATCACATTTGCGTGGTGCCTTTGTGTAAAATTGAAAAATTGTGATTTCATATCCTTTATTTAGCTTACCAGTTGTTTACAGTAAGGGACTAATTCCTGTAGTAATTACTCATTTATAAGTAGAAACAGAAGTTATATGTTTTTCATCATCTAATGTGGTTTATTTAGAAATAAAGAACAAAACTTTTAATTATAAATTCATCTGACAAGCCAAATCACCCAGACAACACAAAACTAAACTTCGTAAAAATATTTGAATAACATTAAATATTGTGTCATATTGTGTCATATTGTACCAAAGAGTGTTTCATCACTTTTATTTATATTAAATACACATTTTAATTAACACCTTTTCATTATAATTTGCTTAAAGCAAGCTAACATAATAAATGAATAACAGAACCCACTGAAACAGTTTTTTTCAATATTTCAGTTTGCTTATTTTCTCTCCAAATTATTTTTACATATAGAAACATAAACAGAATTGCAAATGTATGCATTTCCAGAAAATGTTCTAATATTATTATATTTTTCTTTATTTCTGGATGGAATACAACATAATAATTTAGAAATGGGAGATTTTTAAAAATCAGCAACATCCACAAATATTGAAAAATTTATTTGTGATTGTCTATGTTCTGTGGTTTTTAACATGTCTGAGGTTTAGTAAGCAATTTTGGCCAGGGATAGTGGCTCACGCTTGTAATCCCAGCCTTTTGTAAGGCCAACGCAGGGGGATTGCTTTGAGGTCAGGTGTTTGAGACCAGCCTGAGCAACATAGTGAGATCCTGTCTCTATAAAAAACAAAAACAGCTGAGTGCAGTGGCACACATCTGTAGTTCTAGCTAGCTGAGGTCCGAGGCAGGAGAATCACTTAAGACCAGAAGGCTGAGGCTGCAGTGAGTCATAATCGTACCACTGCACTCCAGTTAGAGCAGACTTTGTCTCAAAAAAAAAAAAAAAAAAAGAGGAAGTGGTGTTTTCCACAGATTTTCTACAGACTTTGAAACTCCCTTTGTCCTAAATACTTATTTTACCCTTAAGCTTATAACTCAAATGTAATTATTTTTAAAAAATCATTGAATAAAGTTTTCATTTATACTTTCTTTAAAGTATTAATTTTAAAGAATATTTTTTAAAAATTAAAAAATATCCAATGCCATGGAGATGTTGTAAGATTTAATGTAGTCTGTTGCATCCTGGCAAATATAAAAGCTTCTGTCCCCTTGTTTATAAGGAAGACATTGTGGGACACTATATTGCCAAAGTCATGATGCATTTCAACATGATCTCTAAAAATGTCTGGGCAAAAAGGTTGCAATGAAAGATTTTCTTAAACCACATTTTCCACTGTACAACTCTGTTGTATCAAAGTAAAGGGCAAAATTAATTTGGGAATTTATTTTTACCATCGATGTCTTTACCCTCAAAATGAGGGTAATAAGATCTTCCTACTTCTTAGATTTTAATGGAAATGTCCTCATGATAGCCTGACTAGAACATTAAAGATGACATGTTACAAAGGTGAAAGTTTTATCTGCCAATACACTATGCTCCAGGAAGGAATGCTGTCTCTGATCCTTAAACAAGGGTGACCATTTCCACTACTGTGTTTCCAAAATTTCATTTCTATGATTAGTATTCTCATTCACTACACTTTACCTGCCTAGTAGTAATGAAGATACAACATATTACAGTGGTGATTTCACAGAGAATTTACTTTGCTGAGATTCAAGATAAAAATAAACTGTACCTTATTAGCCTCCATCCTAGCAGCAGGGTAAGGAAATACAGCCACAATGCCACAGTGCGTAGTAATGAAACACTCTATTATTTCAAAAGTGATTTCCAAAGTTTGGGGAGGGTAATATATGAAATAAAATTATAGTTTTTGAAGAAAAAATAAACAAAGCATATACAAAACCATCTCAGTCACAATCCTTTGTGTGGTCTCTGCGTTTTATGGAATAGGTAAATACGCCTCTCATAGTGGTTTTCTTTGGTGCATCACCAAGCAACATATAAACAAAGCACTCAAATCTGTTTCTTCATTCGTTGTCAAATAAGATAAACTGCTGAAATACACTTATAGACATATATGTCTGGATTGAAACCTGATAAATATTATGAAAATTAATGATGAAATATTTTTTATTTAATCAATAATTTTGGTCACTATTATTATATCCTAGAAAATCCTAGGTGTTTAAAACTCAGACTATCCAAAACTTGTCCTATAGACACACATTTGAAAGGACACATATGGGAGAAGATATCCTGGATAAATTATCACTCTGTTTCTTATAATATGGCTCTGTATAACTTCGAAGTAAAACCCATAATCCCAGTGAGTTGAACTCAGTTGTATGAGTTCACAAGTGCTGTATTGCCTAAAAATTCCAAGTAAAAGTAAGAAAATTCTGTGTAAAAGTAAGCTGAGATACTCTTTGGTCTATTTCTTTTGGAAGCCAACATATAGAAGTAATATAATTTTTTTCTGTTGTCTATAAAAATTGAAGAAACAAAATAAAATTGTGACAACTCTGAAACCAGGCACATAGGATATAGTATCATTAATTTTATTTGCTTTTTGGCTTACTCATTGCAAAAGAGATGTTCCTATGAAAAAGGAAATGCTCTCTGCAAAGTCAGTTGATGAAAATGAATTACTGTATTTCACAGATGTTTTCACTTTAAAATGGAATATTATGATGGTGCTAAAACTTTTTTACCACCATTACTGTAATTTGCATACCATTACTGATGATGTTTATATTTTGAAAGTTGAAATGTTTTTGAGCTCATCATAACCTAGCACTAATGATTCTCAGTACATCTGTGGAAAACCAACATCTAGGCAGTTTTCTCCAGCTCAATCATCTTTGATGAGTTTGTACTGTCTTCCAAAATATTCAGCTAGGATTTGTATGTACTTAAAGATTCTGCTTTATGTATACACAATCTGAAACTTAAACGGAAGGTAACAAATCAAAATTATGTGGCAACATATGAATAAACGTGTATTCTGGCATTTGTTTTAATAAAAGCATTGTAGTGAACTTACGCTATGTTTTCAGGATAGCCAGATCATTTTATTGTTGAATTCAAGAGGAAACTGATGCTTTGTATGCAAACAATGAAGTAAATTACTCTTAATTCAGAGTCTGAGGTTTAGAAAAAATAAAAATGCTGCAGGTGCCATTAAAAGAAGGCACTAAAGGAAATAATTTCAAATGTAAAATATTTCAGGGAAGACATTATCAGTAAAATTTATGTATAAATAAAAGAGAGAAACCAAAGGTAACAAACAATTAACAGATGTAGTTTTCATATAAATTACCATAAAGTGGAAAACTGAGGTCTCAGTGCATGGTTTCATTATCCATTACTTTAAAAATAAGGATAATTTTCGAATGCCTCTGAACTAATCTGAGTATAACTACATTTTTCAATTTCCTATTTTCCACATGATCATGAGAATGCCTTACCATTAACCACACACATAATGGTAACGCTAAAATTATCCAAGTAATATATTCCATTATGGTGCATTTTCTGTATAAACAAAGTTTCACTTGCATGAACCTTCTACAGCAGTACCATATGAGTATGTGTTTGTTTAGCTGCAACCAAAACAAAATCTCTAGTTTAAACAAGTATATATGAATTACTTTTCATGTTAAAGAAGTTTATAGGGAGTCAGTAGAAAGCTAGTGTGTCAGCTTCCCAGTAAAATGAGGAATCCAAGTTGTCATCGATTTGCTTTTTCCCCAGTATATTGTTTCCATTGTTTCCTATTTTATTAATTTATTTTAGTGTAGTTAGAAAACTACATTACCTTCTCAATAAATGTTTAAATGTACAATGCATTATTGTTGACCATAGATACAATGTTGTACAGCATATATATAGAATTTACTCATCTTGCCCAGCTGAAACTTTATGCCCATTAGTTATTAAGTCCCCATCACCCCTGACAACCACCATTTCACAATTTGATTCTATGAGTTTGAGTATTTTAGATACCTCATGTAAGTGGAATTATGCAATATATATCTATTTTTTCTGTGACTGGCCTATTTCTCTTAGCATAACATTCTCAAGGTTTATCTATGTTGTCATATACCTTTTCTCTTTAAAGACTGCATAGTATTCCATTGTGTGATTTGAGGTGGGTGTGTATGACATTTTATCCATTCATCTGTGGATGGATATTTACATTGATACCACAGCTTGGCTATTGTGAACAGTGTTGCAATGACCATAGGAATGCTGTTATTTCTTTGAGGTCATGATTTCAATTCTTTTGAACTAATTCCCAGAAGTGGGATTGCTGGATAATATGTAGTTCTATTCTTAATGCTTAGAGAAATCTCCATGGTGGCTGTACCATTTTTCATTTCCACCAACAGTGTGTGAGGGTGTCAATTTTTCCACATCCTTGCCTACACTTACCACCTTGTTTTTAATAACTATCCTGACAGGTGTGAATTCATAGTTCATTGTGGTTTTAACTTACATTTTATCTCATGATTAGTGATGTTGAACATTTTTCATATATCTATAAACCATTTGTATATCCTCTTTAACAAATGTCTATTCAAGTCATTAAACTATTTTAAATTAGGTTATTTGTTGTTTGTTATTCAATTGTAAGAGTTTCTTATATATTTTGAAGATTAACTCCTTATCAAATAAATGGTTTGCAAATATTTTCTCCCAATCTATAGGTTCTCTTTTCATTCTGTTTGTTTCTTTC
>NW_012101399.1:0-4645 GCF_000951045.1 Mandrillus leucophaeus | reverse complement strand
TGAATTCAAGAGGAAACTGATGCTTTGTATGCAAACAATGAAGTAAATTACTCTTAATTCAGAGTCTGAGGTTTAGAAAAAATAAAAATGCTGCAGGTGCCATTAAAAGAAGGCACTAAAGGAAATAATTTCAAATGTAAAATATTTCAGGGAAGACATTATCAGTAAAATTTATGTATAAATAAAAGAGAGAAACCAAAGGTAACAAACAATTAACAGATGTAGTTTTCATATAAATTACCATAAAGTGGAAAACTGAGGTCTCAGTGCATGGTTTCATTATCCATTACTTTAAAAATAAGGATAATTTTCGAATGCCTCTGAACTAATCTGAGTATAACTACATTTTTCAATTTCCTATTTTCCACATGATCATGAGAATGCCTTACCATTAACCACACACATAATGGTAACGCTAAAATTATCCAAGTAATATATTCCATTATGGTGCATTTTCTATATAAACAAAGTTTCACTTACATGAACCTTCTACAGCAGTACCATATGAGTATGTGTTTGTTTAGCTACAACCAAAACAAAATCTCTAGTTTAAACAAGTATATATGAATTACTTTTCATGTTAAAGAAGTTTATAGGGAGCCAGTAGAAAGCTAGTGTGTCAGCTTCCCAGTAAAATGAGGAATCCAAGTTGTCATCGATTTGCTTTTTCCCCAGTATATTGTTTCCATTGTTTCCTATTTTATTAATTTATTTTAGTGTAGTTAGAAAACTACATTACCTTCTCAATAAATGTTTAAATGTACAATGCATTATTGTTGACCATAGATGTACAGCATATATCTAGAATTTACTCATCTTGCCCAGCTGAAACCTTATGCCCATTAGTTATTAAGTCCCCATCACCCCTGACAACCACCATTTCACAATTTGAGTCTATGAGTTTGAGTATTTTAGATACCTCATGTAAGTGGAATTATGTAATATATATATATTTTTTTCTATGACTGGCCTATTTCTCTTAGCATAACATTCTCAAGATTTATCTATGTTGTCACATACCTTTTCTCTTTAAAGGCTGCATAGTATTCCACTGTGTGATTTGAGGTGGGTGTGTATGACATTTTATCCATTCATCTGTGGATGGATATTTACATTGATACCACAGCTTGGCTATTGTGAGCAGTGTTGCAATGACCATAGGAATGCTGTTATTTCTTTGAGGTCATGATTTCAATTCTTTTGAACTAATTCCCAGAAGTGGGATTGCTGGATAATATGTAGTTCTATTATTAATGCTTAGAGAAATCTCCATGGTGGCTGTACCATTTTTCATTTCCACCAACAGTGTGTGAGGGTGTCAATTTTTCCACATCCTTGCCTACACTTACCACCTTGTTTTTAATAACTATCCTGACAGGTGTGAATTCCTAGTTCATTGTGGTTTTAACTTACATTTTATCTCATGATTAGTGATGATGAACATTTTTCATATATCTATAAACCATTTGTATATCCTCTTTGACAAATGTCTATTCAAGTCATTAAACTATTTTAAATTAGGTTATTTGTTGTTTGTTATTCAGTTGTAAGAGTTTCTTATATATTTTGAAGATTAACTCCTTATCAAATAAATGGTTTGCAAATATTTTCTCCCAATCTATAGGTTCTCTTTTCATTCTGTTTGTTTCTTTCACTGTGCAGAGCTTTTTAGTTTCACATAGTTTTACTTGTTTACTTTTTGGTTTTGTTGCCTGTATTTTTGGTGTCATAACCATAAAATAATTGTCAAGGCCAAGGTCATGAAAGTTTTCCTCTATATTTTCTTCTAGTCTTTTTACAGGCGCAGGTTTTGTGTTTAAGTCTAATCCATTTTGAATTAATATTTGCATATGCTATAAGATAGAGGTCCAATTTCATAGTTTTGCATAGAGATATAGTTTTATCATAACCATTTGTTGAAGAAACAATCGTTTTTCCATTGTGTTTTCCATTATTTCTAGAATAAGGAATAAAAGTCACATGATCCTCTCAATAGATAAAGAGTTTGACAATATTAAACATCCATTCATGATAAAAATTCTTGACATATTAGGTATGTAAGGCACACGTTAACATTAAACATTAAAAAGGGCGTATGTGCAAAGTTTTCCCTTTATTTCTGTGTATAATAAATGTTTTTCATTTATTTCTGTGTTTTCTATTCTGTTTCATTGTTCTGTATGTCTGTTCTTTACCGGTATCATATTGTTTTTATTACTATAGCTTTGTTACTTATTTTGAAATCATGAAACATGATGCCTTCACCTTTACTCTTTCTCAAGATTTCTTTGATTATTCATGCTTGTGATTCTATCTGAATTTAGATTTTTTTTTTTGTATTTCTGTAAAAATGTGATTGTGATTCTAATAGATGTTGCACGGCATCTGTAGATTACTTTGGTACACATGACTATTTTTAAAATATCTAGTCTTCCCATATATGAATCTGGGATGTCTTTCCATTCTTGGTGGTTTATCTCATTTAGGTTCTTTCATCAATGTTTTTAGGTTTCAATACACAAATCTTTCACCTCCTTAATAAGTTCATTTCTAGATATTTTATTTTTCCTAAACTGTAACGATATTTTTTAAATTTATTTTTCAAATAGTTTTATATAGAAATGCAACTAATTTTGTATGTTTATTTTATATCCTGTGACTTTGCTGAATTAGTTTAATATTTTTTATGTATTTTTTCTTTATGATGTATTTAGGGTAGTGTATGTTTATATATATATACAATCATGCCTTCTACATTCAGGGGCTTCCTACATTCAGGTTTTTTCTCTCTGATTTGGAAGCCTTTTATTTCTTTTCCTTGCCTGATTGTTCTGTCTAGCACTTCCAGTACTATGATTGAATAGAAGTGACAGAGTAGTTGTCCTTGTCTCATTTCTGAAATTAGAGAAAAAGCTTTCAGCTTTTAACTATTGAGTATAATGTTAGCTCTAGACTTTTCACATATGCCCCTTTTAATGTTAAATGTTAATGTGTGCCTTATATACCTAATATGTTGAGAATTTTTATTATGAATGGATGTTTAATATTGTCAAACTCTTATCTATTGAGATGATCATGTGACATTTATTCTTTATTCTAGTAATGTAACATATCACATTAATTCATTTCTGTATGTTGACATATTCTTGTATCCCAGGGATAAATCTCTCTTCGTTATAGTTATAATCTTTTTAATGTGCTGTTGGAATCATTTTGCTAGTATTTTATTGGTGATTTTTGTATCGATAATCCTCAAGGATATTTTCCTGTAGTTTAATTTTCTCGTGGTTTTGTCTGGCTTTGAATTAGTATAATGTTGGCCTCATTTAATAAGTTTGAAAGTGTTCTCCTCCAATTTTTTGTATGAGTTTGAGAAAGACTAGTGTTAGCTCTTCTTTAAATATTTGGTAGGATTCACTAGTGAAGCCATCCGGTCGGTCCTATGCTTTTCTCTGTTGGGAGGTTTTGCATTATCAATTCAATCTTCTTACTAATTATACATCTGTTCAGACTTTCTATTTCTTCATACTTTAGTTTTGGTATACATTTCTAGGAATTTATTCATTTTTTTCTAGGTTATCTAGTTGGTAGGTGAATATTTGCATATAGTAAAATATTACTATGATCTTTTTTATTTTTGTGGCATCAATTGTAATGTTTATTTCATTTCTGATTTTATTTGTGACAAGAGTAGATGTCCTGTCTCATTCCTCATTTCTCCTTTTGCTCTTAGTCTAGCTAAAAGTTTTTCGACTTTGTTTTCAAACAAACTATTATGTTGATTTTTTAAAATTGTTGTCTATTTTCTATTTTGTTTACTTCTAATTTTTTTTTATTTCCTTATTTCTGCTAACTTTGGGCTTATATACTTTTTTGTTTTTATTTTTGTTTAGTTCCTTGCAAGTAAAGTTAGATTGTTCATTTGAGATCTTTCTTCTTTTGTAATGTACGTATTTATTGCTAATAACTTTGCTTTTTTTGCTGCAGTCTGTAAGTTTTAGTGTGTTGTGTTTTCATTTTCATTTGTCTCAAGGTGATTACTTTCAAATTTCTTTTTT
Organism: Mandrillus leucophaeus; assembly: GCF_000951045.1. Lineage (NCBI taxonomy): Eukaryota > Metazoa > Chordata > Mammalia > Primates > Cercopithecidae > Mandrillus > Mandrillus leucophaeus. Next base: position 587 of record NW_012101399.1, on the reverse strand, counting down.
GATTCCTTTTTTGACTCAATGGCTGTTTACAAAGTCCTTATTCTTTGTTAAGGTTATCTCATGCTTGAATAAGATGTGAGTGCAACGTTAAACCTACCTGCATTGTGGAAAACAGGTAAAGAAAGATCAAGTGGCCTCTATTCTTTAACAAGATTTTCTAAAGTTCAACATAACATTATCTCTTATGTTTAAAGGGTTAGAATGTAATCTCATCATTGTACCCAGTTGCAAAGTATTTTGAGAATGTGCAAGAATTTAAAACGGAGTTCTGATACTAAATTTTAACGGGAGACTTAATATGGGAATTGCAACTAATAGTCTCTGCCATAGAACAAATTTTATTATTATTATTCAAGGTCAAAATTTGGGGACTAGAATGTTTTGTCTCGACTCTGTTTAGTCACATCATAGAGTCAAAACGTAGAGTTTTGTGACAAAAAATTATAGCATTGACTTTAGACTTTGTAAAGTGCCAAAGATACTTTACTGAACGATACAATTCCCTTCATATATGAGAAATCTAAAAACAGAGACATGGAAGAGCTTAATCACTTGAAATTCAGTGTTTTCTGGTTTAAATATGCTAC
>NW_012101398.1:504833-508074 GCF_000951045.1 Mandrillus leucophaeus | reverse complement strand
AGTTGATGGGTGCTGACGAGTTGATGGGTGCAGCACACCAACATGGCACAAGTATACATATGTAACAAACCTACACATTATGCACATGTACCCTAGAACTTAAAGTATAATAACAATAAATAAATAAATAAAAAATATTTGCTAGTTATTCATAGTCAAATCAGAACAAAACAATTTAAATTTTATAGAGATAAAGAATCTGTATTTTATTTAAGGACTCCTAGTAGTAAATAGTAAATGTTTCAAAAAATGCCCTTACATACAATACTGATTAATGAAATGCCTTGTAATCACTTCTGAATATACAAGGGTAGAATTTCAAGCCTCATTCTGCTAGGCCCAAACATTATAGCTGATAAGGGGCTATCCTACTTCAAGGGGGCTTGTAACATGGATAACAAAGTTTTGTTCTTTTTCCTGGGTTTATGGCAAGCCATTATCTTTACTGTTGAAGGTTTTTTTTTTTTTTTCCCCTCATGTTTTGCTTATACAATAAAAAGGAAGTTTAAAAAAATAGCTGCTGCAACCACCTCCTCTAATGAGAAGATGAGTGAAAATGATTTTTCAAGACAGTTTAACAGAGGACAAAAGATTTTTCAAGTGAAACCCTCCAGCTTCCCAGATAAAAGCTATTTATGCTGACTATTGTTTTAATGACTTTGATCTAATACCAATTATTAAATACGTAAAACAAATCACCTTCAAAGCAATCCAAGTTTCAGGCTTATGCAAGTTTTTTTCTTTTTGTTTTTTTGTTTTTTGTTTTTTTTGGCAAGATACACAAGGTATGCTGTCCAAAGATAACTGTGCATTTTATTTTTATCATCATAACCTTCACTTAGATAACTAATAATAACAAATAAGGGTTGCATAGGGTGTGTATGGAATATAAGTGTATATCTCTTTCTTGACACTCAGAAGTAAATGAAAAAATAAGTATATAAATAAGAATTAAAATTTTAACCATCCCCCCCCAAAACCTAAGTGTATATCCCTAAAAATGTCTAAGAATCAGTCAAGTTGATCAACTTGGAGCAGAATTCCATATCATTTAGGGTGTAATTTGAAAACCATTAACATCAAATTCCTTTAATATAGTATTAATAATTGATGATATTTTGGCTGGGCACAGTGGCTCAAGCCTGTAATCCCAAGACTTTGCGAGGCCGAGGCAGGTAAATCACTTGAGCCCAGGAATTTAAGACCAGTCTGACCAACATGGCGAAACCCTGTCTCTACAAAAAATTACAAAAATTAGAGAGGCTTGGCAGTACACACCTGTAATCTCAGCTACTCGGGAGGCTGAGGCAGGAGAATTGCTTGAATCCAGGAAGCAGAGGTGGCAGTGAGAGTGAGCCAAGATTGCACCACTGCACTCCAGCCCGGATGACAGAACAAGACTCTGTCTCAAATAATAATAATAATGGATCACATTTTATTTTATTTTTTTCCTTTAGTAGAAGAGGATTCTGTTTCTTTTTCCCTGTGTGTATATAAATGAAATATATAGATATTATATTTATATATTTATGTAAGGGGGAAACGTGGAAGAAAAATTTTCTGAATGAAACAATGTAGTATGAAGTCCTCAAAGAAACAGGCCATAGCTAAAAACCACTGAATTTATGAGAGGTGAAAAAATTCTAAGCCACTTTCGGCAGAGACAGAAATAGCAGCATGAAGTAAATTTTCTACAGGAATCAATACTTGGGTCTTTTCCCTTTGTGAGACTATGTTTGTCATAGCAGACGAAAGAATGGAAATTTGTCTACATAATCCATGATGTTTTACTTTTTTTTTAACTACGTACTCTAATTATGAAGATGGAGGTGTCCTTTGACAGATCTTTTAATAAAGACAGTTTAGCAACACTTGAGCTATTCTGTATGCTTGTTAGAAATATTAACACATTTAAATCAAGATCCTAATATAGATTTTGCTGCTGTGTGATCACTTTTTTATTATATTAGTTTTATCTAGGTTAACAGACAACAGGGTAGTATTGAGAGAAGAGAGACAGACCCTCTCATATTGTTTTATACTCAGAAAAGGAAAGAGAAGCAAAATTAAAGGCAGGTAGCCCAGCACCTAGGAACCAGACCCGAAGCAAAGGAACCAGACTCCAAACCAGGCCTGGGCCTGCCTGACCTAAGCATGGCAGTTAAAATTCGACCCCTTACCTAGCAATTGAGGTTATCTATAGATTATAGAAAGACATTGTAAAACTTCCCGGTCTGTTCTGTTTCACTCTGACCACTGGTGCCTGCAGCGCCTGTCACGTACCCTCTGCTTGCTCAATCGATCACGACCCTCTCACATGGACCCTTTTAGAGTTGTGAGCCCTTAAAAGGGACAGGAATTGCTCACTCCGGGAGCTTGGCTCTTGAGACAGGAGTCCTTCTTTAACCTTCTTTAACTTGGTGTCTGGGGAGTTTTGTCTGCGGCTTGTCCTGCTACAGTATACTCTATAGCATCACCATGGTATTACAAATTATTTCTTCTAAGAAAATAATTATAGAAATCATTTGGGAACAGACTAGCTTTTTAATAAACTAACTTGAAGAAATCTCAAGGTATTGGCAAGTCAGGAATTGTCCAAGTCCAGAACTTAACACTTTAATGTTTTTAAAGAAGGACAGACTAAAGAACGCCCCCCACCCCCGCCCCTGAGAGTCTATGAAGCGGGGAGCGAGAGGGCAAGAGAGAGAGTGACAAGGAGAGAGAAAGAGAGAGATTTAGAGAGGGAGAGAGATGAGAGAGAGAGAGCGACTGAACTGACTCACTTGAAGAAGGCTGCTCAGGATGGACAGTGGCTTGGGACTAAGGAATGTGAGTTCAAATGCTGTTTCTGCTGTAAACCAGTGAGGAATGACAACATCCTATCACTCTAGGTTTCAGCATCCGCATCAAGAAAAAGAGATCGTTAATCTTTTTTTTTTTTTTCCATAAGTCATTCATAGCAAGCATTTATTTAACTCTGATTACAGTAACAAACTCACAAATTTCTTGGGACTTACATGCAATTTTGATTAATTTATATTTAATAAAACTGATTTGTCATTCTTAGTAATAATAACCTGAAGTACTTACATGTGCCAGGCATCAAAAAAAGGTTAAATCATTTTCCCAATATCATATAATACATAATTGTTGACCAAGAATCAAATGTGGTTTGATTTTAATCCAAAGCCTGTGCTCTTGACCGTGATGCTATGATTCTTCACAGAGCAAATCTGCCTTC
>NW_012101398.1:498382-503438 GCF_000951045.1 Mandrillus leucophaeus | reverse complement strand
GTACCAGTACCATGCTGTTTTGGTTACTGTAGCCTTGTAGTATAGTTTGAAGTCAGGTAGCGTGATGCCTCCAGCTTTGTTCTTTTGACTTAGGCTTGTTTTGGAGATGCGGGCTCTTTTTTGGTTCCATATGAACTTTAAAGCAGTTTTTCCAATTCTGTGAAGAAACTCGTTGGTAGCTTGATGGGGATGGCATTGAATCTATAAATAACCTTGGACAGTATGGCCATTTTCACGATATTGATTCTTGAGATCGTTAATCTTTAAAGTTTCCTCCTCATTTAAAGTCTACTTTTGTAAGGCTGTATAAAATTAAGATGTAAGATTTTTTAACTTTGGTCTCTGTGTGAGGAAAGAGATAATAATTATTATGTGATTAATTACCTTTTTGGGCTTGCTAGTTGTAGGAATTCTTTTGTCAAGATTGCAAAGATTCAAGACTAGTGAAGATTTCTGTGTCCTTAATACATAAAGGGAAGGAAGCTCATGAAATTTAATAAAATACTAGTGACTCTGTGGTAGAGAACTGAAATCATTTTTTGTTGACCAGAGCATGAATTTTTCAGACTAGTGAAGATTAAAAAGTATGTTTATTAACTTTTAGGTTATTTCTAGGGAATTTTAAATGTCATATTGGCACCATCTATAGCTATTTAAGGTGAAGTGCACCTATGATTTTTTCATATTCTGATAATCCATCCCTCTCTTTTATTTAAGCTAAGTAATATCAATTTCAGTTAATCAGCAGATATACTCAACTGTTCATTTGAGTCACAGCTAGCATTTGTCTGCTTGGGCTACAAACCATTCAGGAAGATATTACTCTTTTTATCAATTTATAATCTAGACACATAGTATCTATGCTTTTAGTCTATTTAGAATTTCTACAACTTCTATAAATATTTAAGCTTCATTTTTAATGATGAGTAGTCAAAGCTCCACCAAGGATATTTTAAGAGCTTTGCATGAGGAGTTGTTTTGTTCTTAGTAAAGTTTTGAATTTTTCAATGCTCAAATATTACGTGGACATCACGAGGCACAAAATAAAAAAAATCAGTTTAAAATAGTGACCTTATTAATGTATAGGAAAAGATACATTGTTTAATCTTTGTTTTGTGGTATTATGTTTCTTAGTAATCCAATTTTTCCAGGTATAATTATTGAATTAATTTGAATGCATAACAAAGAGCACATTTGTCAAAACGTTTTGATGAAAGTGGAGAATGCTGAGTACCGTGGCATACACCTGTGGTCCCAGCTATTCGAGAGGCCGAGGCTGGAGGAACACTTGAGCCCAGGACTTCGAGGCAGCCTGGGGAACATAGCGAGACCTCATCTCTAAACGTGAATAGAATAATGACACTTGCTGTAAACTGAATTTGGGGAAACGAATGAACAACTCTCCAAAACAAAAGCAAAGTCCCTGGACCCATTCTTCTTGCTCTTTTATTTACTAACCGTTTCTTTTATTATATTACCTGGTTTAAATAGTTACTTTGGAAGAAAAGCAATGAATCACATAATAGCTTTATAAATATTTGTTTCTCTGATACTGTTTTAGGCTCTGTTGGCTAGTAAACCCTCAAATGTTTTGGGTTTTATTTCTCCAAAATAGACACTTCAGTGTTCATGAACTGTGAGAAACTCACATCCATGTAAATGGCTTAAATTTTTTTTGGATGCTTCCAAAATAACAAAAAATACAGAAAGGTTTTTCATTGATTTCTATAGTAATTATATTATGTTAAATACACTGAGCCAGTCAGAAGAAGCCTGGCAACTGAGGCATTCTGATTAATTACAGTTTTCTGTTTAACTGAATTTGTGTCTCCAACTCTTTCTGGTTCCTACTCTCAAAAAAGTAAAATACAATAATTAATTTTTAGTAAGCACTCTATATTAGATGTTGAAGTAGGGATAGATATTTAGACTAAATATATACTAATTCTCAGATGTGTTCCATTTATTTGTATAAATTCATGATCCTAAATATGAGCTTATTTTATTAGGCTCTGCTTGTCTTTTCTCTAAGTAACACGTTCACTATTATCATTGTTAAAATTTTAAATTAATTCTTACAGATACTTACATCAATAAATAAAAGTGATTTACAAGTACGCTATCAATTGTTTTGCATTCATAATGGGGATTTTTAAAACATAAAAGGTTCTTGAAAGTGTGTATTTATTTAAATACAATGTTCTATAATTTTATTTGAACTACTAACTTATCAAGTGGTCTCTTTAAAATGTGAAACCAACTTTAAAACTTTAAAATAATAAATCTTGGAAAATTTACTTATAGGCCTAGTTATAGTAGGTCCTAAGTTCTGTTGAAATTATTACAAATGATAAATTTCAGTATTTTTTAAAAATAAGGCCTTATTATTCTGTTCTTAGTAATCTATTTATATGGAATCATGTACGTAATATTCCAGTTCTTTTGAACGCTGATGGCAAACAAGCCAGTAAATTGTCTTTTAAAACACAGCGTCTCTACTCACATGAGAGATTTCCAGCATTCTTCTAAAAGGCACAATTCTATTAGCTGAAGTCCACATAGGTTTCTGTGGAGGTGGGAAGGAAGACTGGAAGTGAGTTTGACAGGCTTGGGTTTGCAAAGGTCTAGATCAATGCTTTTCGGAACTGGGTAAAGGCTGTCCCCCAGGAGGCAGGTTAAGCGCATCAGGATGCGAACTCTCTTTCCTTTCCTCTACTCTGCTCTCTGTCATCACATATTTATCTACATTTTTTCTTTCTGTATACTCATTTATTGACTAATAATACATTTTGCTGGATAATACGGTATTTTGTGGAAATGGATATCAGGTTCAGACCAACTGGCTGTATCCTCTGAAAATCTCCTAGATGGAGATTTCTTATTAGATTGTCCTCATTTAGTACTACTTTTATATATTTGTGTTGCACCAGGAAAAATGAGAAAGACAATTCAATAAAAAAACAGTTTATTGAGTCATCCAGTGGAGAATTGGATTCCAAACACTTGTTTTAAATGATAAAAGTAACTTTACAACATTATCATTAAAAAAAGTATTTATAGCTTCATCATAGTAACTATTTGTTTGTGTTTAATCCCTCCAAAATTTATTCATATACTCCCCTGAATTGGCATTATTATCATTATCTTGTATATGCCATTCTGTTACAATCTTTTGATGAATAACATTTCCAATTAATTAATTAAGACTTTCTGCATTATCAATTTTTTTCACAGTCTACAAAAGCTGGTACTAGCTGATCAATTATTGCATTTAAAATCCTAAGCTAACCTTATTACATATATTTTCTCATTTGCACAACACAGGTGAGTGATTATTATTACACCATTAACTGAGGATTGCAACAAGTAAGTAATTCATCTGATATCACATAGGTAGCAAGTGATGGGTTGAGGATTTATAAGCAGATAGTTTAATCTAAGAACTTAGCCTTTAATCAATATGCTGTGCCACTTCTCACAAATAAAAATGCATGCTAAAGTAATAAGGACTGGATAATGTGAAGAAATACAGTGTTGCAAAATTTATGTTAGAGATTAAATCAATTTTTTTAACCTCATTACTCTCTGTGATTCTCCCTCCACCCCACTTCAAACTAAGAAGTTGCTTTGGGTATATGGTTTAGTATTCCAGAGCTCTTAGAAGAAATATTCTTGTCTCTGGGTTTGAGAAAACACTAGATAAAAGTAAACCAGATTTAGCTCTATATAAGGCCAGGAATCCGGGACAGATATAGGGAATATTTGTGGGTGAATCTTCAAAACACGCTTAAGTCCATGAAGCTAAATAAATCTACCATACGGTAAGCCAGATTTATAAAAGAAACTAGTGAAAACTGTGGGTGTTGATATGAAGATAGGAAGGAATTTTATTTTAATAGCAAAAATAACCTATGAGGAAAAAAAACAGAAAATTATTTCAAAACACATCTTTGGAAGACTTCTTTGGCCCTTAGAAAAAGGCAGCTTTCATTTTGAAAGAAATTATTTCCCAAGTCAAAAATGTTTTTATTTCTTCCTAGAACTTTTTTCTCCTAAACTTTTAAACAGAGAGGAAGCTCAGGCTATAGTATGTGGTAATAAATACATCAAACTAGGGCTATCTAACAAAATAGATAAATAAAATAGGATTTATCACCTGGGCGTTTAACAAACAGAAAGCGGCCTTAGTTTAAAAAAACAGAAACAAAACTTAGAAAGGTTCTGAGTACCAATGTTTTGACTAAGTTGACTGAAACGGTAGTCTACCTCACCCAAGCAGAAATCTATAATTAGAGGTGTCTGAGATTGTATGAAGATCCTAAAACAGTTGCTTTAGAGTGACTGAATCCACAGTCTGAAATAAGAATGTATGTCTTTTTTATGCAATTTCCATAAGTGAAATTGTGTACAATAAAGCCTTCCCTTGTGTTTGGGCACTATAGATGGTTGGTTAATCAAAAGCTTTTTTAAAGTCAGGATTACCTTAACATTTTGTAACTTAAATCATACACATATGTATGCATTAGCCAACCCTTAGCTGTAAGCTGAGGCCCTTTTCTGTGAGCGTTATGTCCACTCTTTGGAGTTCTGCCTCTTTTTTCTTGAATAAGCATACCTATAATGCATCTTTAAACATTTCTAGTTTCAGTGTCTTTAATGTGTAGAAAAATCTTCCAGGTACTTGTGAAGCTGAGTGTAGAATCATGATATATTTTCATGATTCCCTCATCTCCCATTATTTTTATAATAGTTCTACTCTCAATTCAATGGCTGCTTTTTCTGTCTTAAACTTTATGAAGCCTTTCCAAAGCATTTACCTTAATTTGCATGTGAGTATGAAATGTGAGTATGAAAGAAACAATGACTTTCTTTCATATTCACATTTTTCAATTAATGAAAAATTTATCAAATTATATATCAAATTATATAATTATAAAGATAATTACACAGTAGGATATAGATTAAAGCTAAAATAACATTGGCCTAGAGAAGAAAGAATTTTTATCTCTCTGACAGAAAAACCAAGAAAGAGATGTGTATTATATAATATATAATA
>NW_012101398.1:490846-498332 GCF_000951045.1 Mandrillus leucophaeus | reverse complement strand
TGCTTTGCCTTTAATTCTGAATGAGACCAGCCATTATAGGTAAGTTTGGGACAAAAGAATGATTCATATAAACAAATATTTTTTTCTTTCTTCTTCTTTTTTTTTTTTTTTTTTTTTGAGACAGAGTTTCACTCTTGTTGCCCAGGGTGGAGTGCAATGGCGTGATTTCAGCTCACTGCAACCTCCGTCTCCCGGGTTCAAGTGATTCTCCTGCCTCAGCCTCCTGAGTAGCTGAGATTACAGGCACTCGCCATCACGCCTGGCTAATTTTTTTTCTATTTGAGTAGAGATGGGTTTTCACCATGTTGGTCAGGCTGGTCTTGAACTCTTGACTTCAGGTGATCCACTCACCTCGGTCTCCCAAAGTGATGACATTACAGGAATGAACTACGGCGCCCGGCCCTAGTTAGATATTTTTAAGGCTGATATTTTTAATGATAGCTCAACAATAATTAGGGGTAGAACCTATAGCTAACTAGTTGCTCTAGTCATCCAACTAATGTTACAAAATGACTGCTGCCATTCCTGCCATTACATTCATATACCAGTCAGCAGCAAAAGGGGAAAGAGGAAGGAAGAATAGGCTCTGCCACTTTAATGGTATGACCCATAATTTGCACACATCACCTCAGAACACTTAGTCACACTGTCATACCTATCTGCAAAGAAAGCTTGGAAATGTAGCCTGTAGCTAGATGACCGTGTGCTCACTAAAATGTTTATTGTTATATAAGAAGGGGAGAATAGATATTAAGGAACACTGAGCAGTCTCTGATTTATTCAGATCTATTCTTTTGAAATTAGGCAAATGCTTTAGTAGGTTTTACTCTGAACTTCTCTGGTTATGCCTCTCTACGTGTGGTGGGGATCCCACAGAGCCAAGGGGTCTTGCCTAACCAGAATCCATGCCTTCCTTTTAACCTGGCTACTCAAAAGTCTAAAACTCCCTGTCTGAACAGCCTTGGACCTGTATCCAGTGCCTCTTGGGTCCTCTGGATGGTGAACTACATGTACTTCAGGAGTATGAATAGAGGTTGGGTGAGCAGGATGGGAATTCTCACACATACGTTTGAGATCCCTTATAGTATCCAAGAGCCGAAGGTGGGAAGAGAATAGAAGAATATATGAGCCATGTTTCCCGGCATTTGAAACTTCTGATGGAGAATTCAGAAGAGCGTGAAATGTATAAAATTGAATTTGGCTTTTCAGCTCATTATGTAGGTATATTTGCCAAAGTATGAAGATGGTATCATTTATCTGCGGCTATATAACAAACCACACCAAAGCTTTATGGTTTAAGACAACAATCATTTTACTGTCCCTGTGGAAACTGTTCCTTAAGTTGTAGGCTGAGGCTGGAGGATGCAAGAAGGCTTAATTCATGTGTTTGGAACTCTGATGCTGTCTGCCAATTATGGTGCCTTTGGTCATCTCTACATTGCCTCTTTCCATGTGTTTCCTTCTCATCAGAGTTCATTATGGGTTTCTTGGCATGGCAGTTGTCTTCCATGATGGGTAAAAATAGGAAGTTGCAGGCCTTAAAGCCTGGTCACAAAAATCACACTTCTACCATATTCTAGTGCTCAAAGTAAGTCATAGAATCAGCGCAGGTAAAAAAGAGGGCAAATAAGTTTAACCACTTAATGGGAGGAGTGGCAAAGTTACATTGCAAAAAGCCATGCAAGATGGGAGGGATGGCCATTTGAGAAACAATCTATGACAAAAATTTTCCATTTAATAGCTTGATATTATGCCTCCGTTTGTATTCTTGTCTCAGGCCCTGCAAATATTAAGCATGTGTCTGTTTTCGTTCATCCATTATGCACTTATTCCTGCACATAAATTCCCTTTTCCATACATAAAACACTCTATCCCTAATGAAGACATCCACCAAATCCCATCCACTTCCTTTGTTCAAGTCCAAAGTCTCTGGGTGATGTTCAGTCCTTTCCAACTAGTGTAAAGGTGATGATTAATTGTGTTCTGTTGACTTATAAACTAAAAGGCCAGTTATATTTCTTCCCTTGCATGTATTATACAATGGTGGATTAGAGTAGGTTCACTTTTCTAGGCATTGAGAAGGATAGAAATTGTTTCTTTTCAAGAAATCTCCTATTTAGTGAATGAAATAAGGGGTACACGCTGTCATTATAATATTGTTTCTCAAACTATTCAGTATAATAGAAATTTCCATACAGAACAGGGAAGAGTGGAAAACACGTGGAAATTGGGAAGGCAAACTCTCAGGGAAATTAAGTAAATTTCTTGGTCAGTCTAGCTGGACGTTAAGGTTTTGTTCCCTGGGAGAATAACCCTGTTTATTGTTCTCCATGGCCCTGAGCCTTATATCGTATTAATTATTTTTTTAGGAAGTGGGTGATGAATCATGTGCTTTTTGTTTGTTGTCAAACAGACTTTGTGGTCTCCTTGCTGGTGCAAGGGATTTGGGGTTTCAGGGATTGCTGTAAGGTTCAAAAAGTCATGGGAATTTCATTGCTAAAATGACTAGAAGGTCATTTTGCCATCATTCAATTTCCTAAAAATTCTAGTGGTCTCTGATCTTTTTGTTTCTGGTTATTGCTATGTAGTGATAACCACAGCCAAAGATCTAGACATGGCTTATAAGCTTGGAAGGTCTAGATTTTTATTAACTGGCCTCTGTGCTCTGTCTGTCCTTCCTGCTTCAACATAAGGGTGGTAAATTTGGGACCATCTGCGAGAAGAGTCATGGGCGGGGTGGCAATAGGCTTAATCTGGTATTTGCTGCTGAAGTATTCAGCATACTTTGGGCATTAGTCATTGTGCTTTGTAGAGGAAGTGAGAGTGTAGGCTAATCTGGTGAGTTGGTTGACTGAAGCTTGGCTATGAAATTTCCTTTTACAGAATAAACTGAAAGTAATATAAATGGGTTTCAGACTCTAACCTCCTATTCTTCTTTATTATTTGGTGAAACTATTATCCTGGAGTGGCTGAGACAAATATATCTGTTATGACTAGTTCCAGATATATGTAGTTTTCTTTCTCAAGCATCTACTTCTCATTTTTGTCTTATTTCACTCTGCATTTAGTAAATTAAAGTTCAGATTTTAGATGCAGGGTTTTAAACAATTGTAATAATGAGGATTTTTTTTTTTTTTTTGTACCTCCAATGCCTTTCCATTGATGCCTCAAAACAGTTTCTCTCTATTTGTGTTACATTTCTGCTCTTTGTCTGTTTTATTATTTAACGTCTCTTTTGCTTTCAAGGCTCTTTCCCTTGCATGACTTTTCTAAATCAGCACTGGTCAAGAGATATATAACGTAATCCACATATAGAATTAATAAGTGTTCTAGTACCTTATTAGAAAGCATAAAAAGAAACAGAGGAAATTAATTTTAATATATCTTTTAAAACTCAACATCAAAATTATTATTTCATGAAGCCAATATAAAATTATTGAGATATTTTATTCAAAATCTGGTGTATATCTTATCCTCAAAACACAGAAAGATTTGGATTAGCAATATTTCAAGGGCTCAATATATACAGAGTGTAGCTCTTGATCTTTGCACTAACTTGGGATGTAACTAGGAAATATTCATTATCAAATGCTCTTTTCTAGGCATTGTGAAGGATAGCAGTTGTTTCTTTTAAAGAAATCTGCTATTTAGTGAATTAAATGAAGGGTACACTCCAATATAAATATAATATTGTTTCTCAAACCATACTGTTCTGGAAAACACAAATTTGGGTCATTTTTGTTAGAAATACATAAGTCTCCTTCAATTTTTTCTTTCTCTAAACAGGGAGGCAATATAGGGTAATTATGTTTTTTTTCATTTGGAGAAATAATAGTAGATTCATTGAAAAGTCCACTCAGATAGTATAGGTACAACTTTCCATCATTTGCGGAGAGTTTTGCTATCCTGAGAGGGGCAGTGCAAGCCAGGTCAGAGTCTTCTGCTATGTATATCTCTGATGTGAAATTATGTTAGGAAAGGCTAAACATTAGTCTTAGAAAAAAAAAAAAAATCCTCTCATCTATAATGAACTGAAGTTAAATACTACCCTTGGTTTACTTCCCTGCAATAAAGCATTTACATCTCTGGGGCTACGATCAGGAAGTCAATACTCCAAGTCCCTACTTCAAAAAGTATTTGATACTTATATGAGGGTAAGCAAAATGTCTGCCTACTGGAATTCATCAAGTCCTCCAGTTTTTGGAGCTATCGTTTATTCTAACATTTAAATAAAATGGCTCAAATTTCTTTTTATAAAATAGCGCTACCTAGCTTCAATCAACTTCATTCTTTTGAGGGCTAACTTTCCCTAAAATATTTGAAAAAAAATCAAGGTTGCTTGAAGTTTGCTTCTTTACTGTCATCTCCAGGACCCATTATCATGTCTCCTGCTGAACGTCAGGCTTCTGTTTACTTTGTGGCTGGTCCCCCCAGCTTTAGAACTTTGCTTCTCTTTCTCCATTCCCCAAGGTACCATTAATATTAATGACTGAAATTCTGGGCCAAACAGATTTCTGTTGAAGATTTGCAAAAAATAGAATTTCCTTACATTGAGAAAACAATTCTCTGCCCTTCCTACAACCATGTTCCTGAGGGTCCTATCTCTCTAGACCAGAGTTGTTTAACAAAACTTTCTGCACTGTTCAATACAGTAGCCACTGGACACATGTAGCTATTGAGCATTTGAAATGTGGTTAGTGAGGCTGAGGAACTAAATTTTAAATTTTATTTAAATGTAAATTTAGTCACGTGACTAGTGGATATCATGTTGCATGACAAAGGTCTGTTCAACTTACTGTGAAGATTGATTCTTTTCTTTTTCCAAGGTTCTCACCCCATTTGCCAACTACTATTTTGTAGTTATTAGTAAATAATTACAAAATTCCTGTTACTCTATTTCACAGGAGAGATTTCACTCAATTTCCCACACTTGGATTTATCTATCTAGATTATCGTGGGAGCCCCCATTATCTTGTACAATAAAAAAGTCTCTTGTGGCCCATCAAGATAATTTCCTAGAAACAAAGAACCATTTATCTTGGTAAATGCTTACACCAAGGATGATTTAAGTAGTTGCAAACCATATTATGTTTTCAAAATCAATATTTTCATTAGGTTACATCTTTCCTTCAGCAAAATATTTTCTGTAGCTGGAAAAGAAAGTTGTCCATAAACTCTTTCCATAGGTCATGCTCTGGAAAAGATAAAAACATATTATCTAATATCTTATGGACACTTATTTCAGGCTACTCAATCTGTATGACATGCAGACCTAGTATGAGAAACTGTTTCAGGCAGAGCTCTCCAAAACTGGAAGAAATCTCTTAAAAATTTGCGTAATTGGGGAATGAGAATGAACAGCTGTCTCTCAAGCATGAGGAAATGGGTGTGGTGAGAATATCAACATTATTCTCTATCCTGAGGCTTCAGTCTCTGATTTATAGTTTTGAAAGACATCGTTCATTGCCAAGGTTTTGTCCCTTTGAGAATGGTATGCTCCTGTTTCCATTAAAATAATATTTTCTCCCATTCCTGCTCCCTACGATGGGATTCAGAAAACAGTAAGTTGACCCTGTATCAACTCCCCTTTAAAATCATATACTGCCTGTGCTTGGCATGACACTCCACCTAGAAATTTGCCTGTTTCCCAAGTCCCTCTATAAAAGGGAAGAGAGCTCTATAGTCAACTAAACATATTTGCTCATGGGAACTAGAAAGCCCCATTCCTCTTGAAATTTTCTGCAATCTCACTTGTTGCCAGAACTTTTCCGGAAAAGCCTTTCTTTCCATTTCATTGAGGATGGCTTTATGGTGTGCTTAGTGCTTACGAAGTGCCCGTTCTCACAATCCTAGCTAAGGGGTGCCATTTCCATTTAATGGAATCATGGGTCATGACCCTGGAAATAACTACCACCCTGAGCTTCGCAATGTCTCTATGATAGCATTGCACTCCAATTCTTAGACAATCGTTAGAATTGCTTAGTTTCAGATAGCATTGATCTCTACAATCATATGACTTTCTATGATTTGCTTCATATAGACAGAATGCAGTTTTTGACAAACTGGGTCAAATATATCCTATTTATGTTCATCTGTTCCAAATTGGTAGTAGAATGGTGATATTTATGGTCACTGGCCTACAGTCTTCTAACTAGAAGGAAAGGTACTACCTGCTCCTACTCCCTGAAGTCTTGAATAATAAAATCCTGAAACCAGATTTTGCTGACAACAACTTCTGCTACCCAGGGCTGGGCTGGTACTTCCTATACTAGTTTTTTTATGTTGAAGGTTTTCTATTGGTTTCCAATTCCACCTTTCTTCCTCCTAATGAATTATTCATATAATTGAGAGACCCTGTTTACTCTGAGATTATCACAAATAACATTTTTACTATAAATAAATGTACTATTTATTTTTTCCAATTAAACCCAGTTTATTCTGGTTTAATAAGTACTGCTTTTTGAAATAACATCCCTAACTTAAACTGATTAATGTACTTTTTGCCATAAAAATATATTGAGCATATAGTATGTGATGATACAGTTCTAGATGCTGGCCATATAGCAATGGAAAAAACCCACACAAATCCCTGCTCTCATGGAGTTTATGTTCTAGTTAACTAAGACAGAAAATAAACAAACACATAAAATATGTAGTATGTCAGATGTTACAAGTTCAGTAAGAAAAGTAAAGCATGAGAAGGGGGATACTGGAGAGAATTGGTGGGGATAGTTACTATTTTAAATTAGCTAGGCAGGGAGGAACTCACTCATAAGTTAACATTTAACCATAGACTTAAGGGAGGCAAGGGAGTGAGCTATGTAGGGATCTAGGGAAGAGTGCTTCAGAAAGAAGGAAATAGCAACTGCAAAGCCCTGACATGTACAAGAAATAGCAAGATGGTCAGTGTATCTGGAACCAAGCTAAGGGGGAGAGCCATAGAAGCTGAAGTCAGTGAGGGTATGGAGCATGAGACTATATTGTCTTGTAGATACATGTGCTTTGCCTTTAATTCTGAATGAGACCAGCCATTATAGGTAAGTTTGGGACAAAAGAATGATTCATATAAACAAATATTTTTTTCTTTCTTCTTTGTCAAGTGTGCTTAAAAATTAAACATCAGAATTATGACCACTCTACAAATTTGTCAAGACCAGCTCCTATGTAGTATGCATATGTGGACATGGAGCAAACAGCCATATAGTCAAGGAATTTCCTAACTTCCTTATATCCATAAATTGCCATAGATATTTATGGATGTTATGTTTGGGATACAATTTGCAAAATTTCAGATGAGTCACCAGTTCCAGGCAAGGAAATGGAAATATGGTGGAATCGTCACTGAAAGATCTTACAAGCCCACATAAATGAGCAGAAAGGAAGCAGACACACTTAAATCTTGACATACTAGGAAACATCCTTGGGGAAAAATAGTTTAAACCACATTTAGAGAATGATGAACCTGGGGAAAAAATATCCAAATATG
>NW_012101398.1:482878-489396 GCF_000951045.1 Mandrillus leucophaeus | reverse complement strand
CTGGCACATAAGGGGAATTAACTTAATATATATCAAATGAATTACTAAGTGACCATAAATTAATTCTCTTCTTTTCTCTGTCTTCCATTACTGAGGACTTGTCTTTCCCAATATAAAGACCTTGTCTTCCAAATTCTAAACTGTCCTTATCCACTGCCAATAGTATCCAAGTTAATATGTTTATTGATTCATTCACTTTGGTCACTTTGGGTCTTAGAACTTAGAGTTCTTTGTCTGTACTTTGGAGGGTAAATTGTACTAATTAAGTTATGAAAAAATATCCACTAAAATTAAATTGAAATTTAAAAAGGACAAAAAGCTATTGCGAATAACTCTAAATCTACAAATTAAGTACTGGTATTGAATTTCACATCTGACAAATATTCAAACCTGAATGATGGTATCCATTTCTAATGTGGCTACAGTTATAAACTGGGTGGCAGATGTACAGGTTCCCCATGTTTGTTTCTATAATACAAACTGAGGATTGCTGGAGCTACCTCTTAGGAACACAGTAATTATGTGTAATTAAACACAGTAATTAAAGTTACAATGAAACATCCTCTTCATTGTAACTTTTCTTTTTGTGGTACTGAATCAGGAGAGGATAGACTTTATATGGATATGTATTTCATTTCAGATTCATGAACTTGGGCACGTTATTTAACCTAAAATTCACCTCCATCATCTGTAAAAGGGACAGATTAATAAAGTCTAACTCATGAGACTTTGGGGATTAAATATGTAACTTCATTAAAAATCTCTGTATAGTATCAGGCTTATAGTAATACGTATTTTGTGACTTTGGGTCTAGATTCCTGTGCAGCCATTTGAGTGTAATCTTTGCCTGTTATGCTCCTCCTTGTCATCTAAAGGAATCTATTCTCTTTTTTGTTCCAATTTTCTTCTAATCGCTATTCTCAAAAATGCATAAACTGGGCTAATTCGGCAATCTGTTTCATAATTCAAACTAAAAATTTTCTCTTTCCCTCAAGTCAAGAGGTCTGCATATTCTTAAAATTATGGCCAACTTCATTAGTCTGTATTGGAAGTTAGAGAGGGGTTTTGCTTATTCTTGAACAGTTAAGTACTTAGTTACCTATCCACACATAAATTGTGTGGGATTGCTACTTACATACTCACCAACACTATCACCTGACATTTGAATATTGCCAATTAACCTATACTTTTTCATGAAATTCAATCTCCTTTTGTAACACAAACTATATGGTTGAAAACATTTCAGAATAATTCTTTACATTTGAATTCTTCCATGTATTTTGATTTTCATTGAAGTAGTCTTAAATTTACTGAAAAAAATAAGTATTTTATAAGATATTTTAACACTTACAATGTGTAAATTACTGTATTAATGTTCCTAGAATGAATATTAATTAATGTTCCTAGAAAAATGCAAACATAAATAAATAATGATTTTTTTTCTCCTCAAATTTCTTACCGCCTAATGTGGAAAAAACACACATGAACATATAACTATAATTTCATTTTAATCTAAGATTTCTAAATAAAAAGATAACCAGTAAGAATAGAATTTTATTTCAAGTTTTACATTTTAAAGGTCAGAATGATAAAACACTTTATTTTGAAATATAAACAGCTTCAAATTATCAGGTTGTAGAAGGTATGATGAGCTGCTATTTCTAAGAATTATTGGGATATTTTTTGTAATTCTATTATATTTATAGAGTTGAATTTTGTGAAGTCTTATTTTTTTGAAAGTTTGTTTATCTGGATGGCAGAACTTGCTAGTATTGTGGCTAATTTACAGCCTCCTGCAGCTTTTAATTGTAAACCTGTTTGATACACTGGTTTTGTAGAATACTTTACAGATTTGGTTTTATAAACAGTCATTTTTACTCTCTCTTTCCATTTTAAAATTACCATGTGGAGACTCCTTCAAGTTTAAGAAATAGATTATTGTGCACTAAAACTTAGAGTTGGATTTAAATTGGCCTTTAAAAAAAAAAAAAAAAAGTAAACCAATCTCTTCACATGGTATGTTATTATTACCTTCACTGTGATTATGTTTCCTGGCCAAAGAGACACAGAGATTACTTTGAGAACATATCCCCTAAATATACAAAAATACCACACTTAAAATTCCTAATCAAATACATCAACATTTTGGATGCCAGAAAATACCTACGTCCAGTGAGAATTCTCTAGTCTCCTTACCCACTCACTTGGCCAGAAGAGCAAGGGCTGTACAGTAGTAGGAAAGATGGAGTTTCTAGACTGAGAATTGGATGCCAGGAGAAGAGGTGAGATGGTCATTGGCATATTGGGGAATGTAGGGCTGGCTGATCAGGGGCACATGAGAAAGTTCCTATCCTCTCTCCTGACCTCCTTTAGTGTTTCTCTTCCTTTGCTCCATTGAAGACATAAGAACTCTGCTCCTGGAACAAATTAAAACTCCTTCCCCTCTCTCAGTACCATGGAAGAAACAATGGTGTCAAAATAACAGGAAGAAAATGAAGAAGAAGCATTAGAATTGTGAACGTTGGTAAAGGTTCATTTTGAGAAATCTCATAATAAAAGGTATTATTGAGAGTCACTGAAAACTAAATAGAGCCAGGCTCTGGCATTTGCCTCGACTTTCCCACCTGTTGTTCTCTTGCACAATTTTAGTCACATGAGCTTCTTTCTTCTCTGTGAGGACACCTAGAATCTGCATTTTTAGATTCCAATAATAAGGTAAAATTTATTTACTATACATGGATCTAATCAGATCTCTGCACTCCTTTTTTTATTCTTATCCCTCTCATAAGGACATACCTGAAATACGTTTCACAGTCCATGGCCGACTGTCAGAAGGGTATGGTTGAGCATGATTTTGAAGCAACAAATTTGTCCCCTACTGATAGTGTGCTATCTTTCATAAATCTCAGTGTCCTTATTGGCAAAAAGAGATGATGACAGTACATTGCCTCCTAAAGTCACTGTGAAAATAAAGTGTGGTTTGGGCATGGTGGCTCACACCTGTAATCCCAGCACTATGGGTGGGTGGATCACTTGAGGTCAGGAGTTTCAGACTAGCCTAACCAATATGGTGAAACCACGTCTCTACTAAATACAAAAAATTAGCCAGGCATGGTGGCGCATGCCTGTAATCCCAACTACCTGGGAGGCTGAGGCAGGAGAATCGCTTTAACCTGGGAGGTAGAATTTGCAGTGAGTCGAGATTGCTCCACTGCACTCCAGCCTGGGCAACAAGAGTGAAAACTCTGTCTCTAAATAAATAAGTAAATAAATAAAGATAAAGTGTGGCAAGGTATGAGAAGAGCTGAACATAGAGCCTAGCACAAGAGAAGCGCTTAATACATGTATTAATATATTGTTTTTACTGAGTCCCCTTCTTTTCTTTTTTCCATGTTTTTCCTTTCATCTTCCCCTTTATTCACCACTATTGATGTTGCAATCACCACAGCTTTGTCAGTGGCAGTGCAAGGCACTGAAGTGAGAAGCTGTATATGGAATACATGAGGCAGTTGGGTCTGTGACCATGAACTCCATTCACTGAGACCAGACTGCTTTGTGTATCTAAATAAACAGCCATTGGAAAAGGATTGATAAGATACACTTGCAACCATATTTTTCCATTGTTAGCTTTTGATCAACTTCCATTCCAAGTGGACAATTTACCAGAGTGGTTTGTAGTTATGAAGGTGAGTGAATTCTTCAATTCATTTTCTTATATGAAACTCTCTGACTGTGGGTTGAATTTGTTTAAAGCAACTTACCTGAGCTTGACAACTAATCACATGTACATTTTTATTTTAAATATTTCATTAAGGGCCTTATATGATGGAGTCTCCTATTTTAAGGTGCTTTAGAGCAGCTGTCTCTTTTGAGAAATGAAACATTTAAAATTAAAATTTTAAAATTTACATGAACTGATGAGTTATAACTCAGAATGAAATGCTAATTTGGAGAGAGCAAGAAGAATTAAGTACATTGATAATTTTATTGTATAATTAATTCATCCTTTCTAATAAAATCAGCACAATATAGGAAAAGGTTAGAGAAATACAAAAAGACTTATTATTAACAACATATCTGGTGTGCATTTTACTTATTGTTTTCTGGCCTTTGCACATATATTTTTTAAAAATATGATTGTGGCCAGGTGAGGTGGCTCATGTTTGTAATCTCAGCACTTTAGGAGGCCAAGGCAGGAGAATCACTTGAGTCTGGGAGGTCAAGGCTACAACGAGCCATGATCAAATCATTGCACACCAGCATGGTGACACACTGAGACTGTATGTCAAAAAAAAAAAAAAATAGATTGACTTTTTTTTTCCTTAATTTTGCTCTTTTCATTTAATGCTAATTTTTGCTTAAAAACAATATTCTTAATGATTGCTTAATATTCCATTGCATGAATGTACAATAATTTTTCCACTTCTGCTAGTAGAGGCATTTATCTCCTTGTCAGTTGGACATTTACTTTGTTTCCAGTCTCGTAGTATTATAAATAAAGTGACATTGAACATCTTTAAACCTAAATATTTATCTTTATATGGGGGAGTGCTTTAATGGAAAGAATAATGGTGCCAATGATTTTAAATGTAACTTTTATAGTATTCTTTAATTTTAATTTTTGAATTCGGCAGAAAAGCATGAGTTTTGAAATAAAGTGGAGAAGGATCTGCTTAAAAAGAGGTGGCTGGTAAAATAGTTGTAATCTCAGTATAACTTTGACAAAAATTGAACCAAAGATTTAGCTAAGGAGGAAAAAGAAAGGAAAGATATGATATAGAAAGGACAGTATTATAATATGAAATAAGGAAAGGACCAAGAAGTTAGAATCAGCATATCTGCAAGATTCTAAATTAGGATTTCAGAAGTAATAATGCTACAAACTTTTATAAAAAGAAAATATGAGAAACTTTGTTTATGTATTAAGTTTTAAGAAATTATTTGACATTCAGTTACATATATTTGCATGAGTGATACTGAATTTTAGAATGGATTAAGAAGAAAATTAAATTAAAATCCATCATATAGACGGTTATTGAAATAGTGAGACTGACAAAGATGGATTCATTTAACACACATCCATACAGCATCCACTCTACAGAAAATGATGTGCTAGGTGTTCAAAGGAGTAGGAAAATGAAACTTCAGGGGCAAATGATGAGGTGGTGGATAAATATAAATAGCTTCACCAGAAAAATGAATTTATTTAAACTATATTTGAACATACTTTAGTTTTAGTCATGGCTATAAAGTAAAACGCATAAGAATGGGAAATCAAATACTGTCAGCCATCTCTTGTAATAATTAAAAAAGGAGAATAACCATGAGGTGGTGCTATTCAACAAGAAATCAGAAATCACAGCTTAAGAATTTTGATGTTTATATTGGCTTACTAATACTCTAGAAAGGCACACT
Source organism: Mandrillus leucophaeus (assembly GCF_000951045.1). Classification (NCBI taxonomy): domain Eukaryota; kingdom Metazoa; phylum Chordata; class Mammalia; order Primates; family Cercopithecidae; genus Mandrillus; species Mandrillus leucophaeus. The sequence goes on along the minus strand of NW_012101398.1, from coordinate 483,981 downwards.
GAAATTGTTAAATCTTCAGGAAACAAACACTGGGAATTTAAAGGGACAAATTACTAACTGCTCCATCTAACTCATTTCCTTAGGCCATTTGAATTTTTTGAAATATTGCAAATAAACGAATCTGTGGTTTTCTGGAATTGGAACAAGAGCAAGGCTCAAAGACACTCAGACAGAATGCTTCCTGCCTTGGATAAGCGCCTGCTGTGAGGCCATGGGCAGGTTGAAAGGCAGCACACAAGGAATAAGAGAACAAAGGCCCTTCTATTTTCTTGAGTTTACATTTGTCAGTTTCTCCAGAGCGCCAGACGCCTCCATGTGTTTGGCAGAGAGTGGTTTTGGACTCAACCATATGGAATCTTTCCTGAGACAGGCATTGGTTGACTTACATTAATATAAAAGCAAGTGATTTCAAAAAATATATAAAATGGGGCAGTGACACTGAAAAAAGAATAGTTTCACTTTAGTAATTCACAGTACTTTTTTTTTTTTGAAAAAGCCATTTTGAGATAAGCACCCAATGTGTTGTATTTTTTGAAAAAACTGTAGCTTATAAATTAGATTAACTATATATTTCATAAGACTTATATAAGGCTGAATATGGTCTAAAGTAGTATTTAAATTCTACCCTTTCCCTCCTAGACAATTCTTATGGCAAATATTACATGTGGCCTCCAGAATTAAACCAACTTGGTTTACATTTGAAAATGGGGGTTAGGGAGGGAAGGCCCCATGATAAAGTTTTTCAACTCAGTAAAAAAGTTTACAATGTCAGTTGGAATTTTTCAAAACATTTGGGAAATATCCAACAGAAAGATAGAGGCCAAGAAAATCACTTCAAAATAAAGAAAGACTTATAGAGGTAAAAATAAGTCAAAATAAGAAAAATGGAAGTGCTTTAGGCTCGCTGCATGTTTGGGTGAAGAATTCTGTGAAGTTTAGTGGCTCTTTTGAATTTCAGAGGGATGTTACTATTTGGGTATATTGGGAAAACATAGTTTCCTCTGTAGCTGGCACATCTATCTCCCCTCAACCTGTAAACCGTCAAATCTGTCTTGACTGCTCCGAACTGCTGGGTTTGTCTAGTGCTGGTGGAATCTCAATCT
>NW_012101398.1:477263-481983 GCF_000951045.1 Mandrillus leucophaeus | reverse complement strand
CATAGATTTGTGCCTTATTTATCTTTGTCCATATTTTATTTTATTGCTTTCCTGAACCATTGCAATAGCTTCATAACTTGATTCTTTTCTAGTCCCCATTTGGTCCTTCATACAACCTAGTACCAGATCTAACCTTCCAGAAGACAAATCAGATCACAAGTCACACTTGCATTCTTATAAACTTTCTATGGTTTCCCATTTCCCATGATTCATTGATTAAAATTCAAATTTTCTCACATGACACTTAAGATTATTCATAGTTGGGCCTTGACATACTTTGTGTCTTATGCCTCCTCCCATACATGTAAGCCACCCAAAATTACTCTTCATCATGCAAATTCTAATATCTCTGCCTCAAAGATCTCTTTCCTCATTTTCCACATTATATTGATCAAGACTCAGATCAAATATCAATTCCTCCATGACACATGTTTTTCTAGTGCCTAATAAGAATTCTGTGTTTGTTATTTTTCTAAAACTGTAAGTCTGAGACTTATAAAGCATTTTAAGTAATTAAATAAACCACTCATTTATTTTGTATCAATATTTATGAGTAATTAATTTGTTACCAAGGTGGGCCATAGGAAGACAAAAATGGAGACTCAATCTCTGCCCTTGAAGGACTTACAGTGCATTAGGTAATGAAGAATAAGCAATGCATTTTTATGATGCAATTATCCACCTCAGTACAACTTGTCCACCCTTTTGCCCCCATGAATGACTGAAACGTTATTTCCTGTTTGGTGCCAAATGTAAATTCTGTGCACACGAAACGGATCTCTTCTCTTAGGCCTCAGGTACATGTCTAAGACTCAGCCAACTCCTAGTGTTCTTCTTCTTCTTCTTTTTTTTTTCTTTTTTGCAGCATAAGCAGGGCTTGCAGGACTAAATTTGTTTTCCTCTCTCCTCTAAAACTGCCGTACCGTCATTTGATTTACTTGGGCCTGACTTGTTTAATTTTTTTTTTTAATTAAAGACTTTTGTGGGTACATAGTAGATGCGTATATTTATGGGTTACATGAGAAGTTTTGATGTAGACATGCAATGTGAAGTAAGCACATTATGGGGAATGGGGTATCTGTCCCCTCAAGCATTTATCCTTTGAGTTATAAACAATCTAATTACATGCTTTAAGTTATTTTAAGATGTAAAATTAAGTTATTGTTGACTATAGTCACCCTATTGTGTTATCAAATAGTAGGTCTTACTCATTCTTTTTTTTTTTTGGGACTCTTGCTTTTATTTCTTGTAAACACAAGCAAGCAGGTGCTTTCATTAGGTGAGTTTTACTATTATGTGATCACAACTGGGAAACAGATAGTGGAGAATAAAAATAATACTCAGAGACTATACCAAGCTTAACAGGATCTTCCAAAATTAGTGTTTTGCATATTGTTGGCAAAGTAGCTGGGTGTCCCATTGATTTTCTGCTTTGTGCTTTTATTCCAAAAAGTAAACTCACCACACTTCCTCCTTCTTTCTAATTCTCATTAAAGGGCTTGCTTACCCCATTCTCATTGGAGGTCTCTTTCCAAGCAGGGAGGCTGGGAAGATCTACCAGAATAGCATAAAGAGAGCTAAGCTAATCATTAACTGAGGTGCCCCTTCAAATTAAGGAAGTGATTAACATCTCTGTTCATCTTTAGACACAAAGACGTCTGAGTCTCCTTGTCCCCTGCCTCACATAAGATGGTTCTTCTTTTTTCTTTACCTGACTGAAACTTATTCTAGTGGTTCAGTTTACACTTTTTCTACCCTAACTTTCTCTCTTATTCTCCCTGGGAACTAACAGTAACCACCTTCCCTCCCCTCTTCCCTTCCTTCATCCCTTTTTTAAAAAACTGCTTTATTGAAGTATAATTGATGCACAGAAACGGCACACCAAATTGGTGAATTTGGACATATAGAAACACCTATGAAACAATCACCACAACCAAAGTAATAGACATATCCATCACCTCCAAAAGTTTCCTTGTGTCTCATTTTTGTTCTTATTGTGAGAATACATGAGGATCTACTCTCTTATTTATTTATTTATTTTTTTCTGAGATGGAGTCTCACTCTGTTGTCAGGCTGGAGTGCAGTGGCACGATCTCGGCTCACTGTAACCTCCGACACTGTGGTTCAAGCGATTCTCCTGCCTCAGCCTCCCGAGTAGCTGGGATTACAGGCACGTGCCACAATGCCCAGCTAATTTTTGTATTTTTAGTAGAGCCAGGGTTCCACCATGTTAGCCAGGATAGTCTCGATCTCCTGACCTCATGATTCACCTGCCTCGGCCTTCCAAAGGGCTGGGATTACAGGCACGAGCCACCATGCCTGGCCCACTCTCTTAAATTTTTAAGTGCACAATACAGTATTGTTCTCTACTTACTATGTTGTGCAACATATCTCCATAAATTATTAATCTTGCATAATTGAAATTTTATATTCAGTGAACAACTTACCTTTTCCCTCTACTCCCAGGTCCTTGTAACTACAATTGTATTATCTGCCTCTATGGGTTTGACTATATTAGATACCTCATATAAGTGGAATCATGAACTATTTGTCATTCTGTGACTGGTTTATTTTATTTAGCATAACGTCCTCAAGGTTCATCTGCATTGTTTCAAATGGTAGAATTTCTTATTTTAAAGGCTGAATAATATTCCATTTTATGAATATACCATATTTTCTTTCTTTATCTGTTGATGTTAGACATTTGTGTAGTTTCCATATTTTTGCTATTGAGAATAGTGCTGCATTGAACATGGGGTGCAGTTGCTTCAAGATTCTGATTTCAATTCCTGCGGCTATATCCCAGAAGTTGGATTGTTGTATAATATGGTAGTTCTAATTTTACTGTCCTGAGGAATCTTCATTTTTCATACAGCTGTACCATTTTTTATGCCTGCTAAACAGTGTACAAGGGTTCCTATTTCTTCACAACCTTGCCAACATACCATCTTGGATGTGCTCAATCTTCTCTGATTTTGGAAACTTCTATAGTTTGAATGTATATGTCCCTCCAAAAATTATATATTGTAACTTAAACCTCAAGATGATGATATTAAGAGGCAGGGCCCTTGGGAGGTAGTTAGGCCACTAGGACTCTGCTCTCTTGGGTGGGATTATAAAAGATGTTGAGGGTGCAAGTTTGTTTCTTTTTGCTCTTCTGCCATGTGAGGACACAGCTACCATGTAAGGATGCAGCAATAAGGTGCCCTCTTGGAAGCAGAGAGAAAGCCCTTACAGACATGAAATCTTGACCTTGGACTTCCCAGCCTCCAGAACTATGAGAAATACATTTCTGTTATTTATAAATCATCCAGTCTAAGGTATTCTGTTATAGCAGCACAAGCAGACTAAGACAGAAGCTAAGAAGGGTACGACCTGGTTAGTGCTTAGATAAGAGCAGGCATTTTCTTTTATTGGTACACTATTTTTTCGCATGCCTGAAAGTTTGTTGAAAAATGGTCAAATACTTTCAGGCCAAGGAAGCACAAGACTTGCTAAACAGTAAACTCTAGAAGAAAAGTTTTTTTTTCTTCGCTTATAATATTTTGTTGTCTGACTTGTAACTCATGCCTAGAATAATGCCTGGTAAGTATAAGCAAATATTTTTTAAAAGAATAAGGACATTGTATGTTTTAGTGTGCTTACCTGTGATAATTATAATCTAATTGAATGAAAAATGCATTTTAAAATATTTTAAAATAAAAAATCTCACAAATAATATTGAGTGATAACAGAACTCATATTTTTGACTTTCCTAGATGCAGTTAAAGAAAATCATTTCTACAACTTCAGCTTTTTAAATACAGATAATATAATCAAAATAATTTATCCTATGTTGTCAGTGGTGGTTATTTTGTAACAATGATTTAAATATCTAACTTCTGTACCAAATTACATATTGTTCATAATTATTGTTTTTATAAGAAAACTTCATCTAGTGAGCTGGTGGGTAGAAGTTAATATTTTTAATCAACGGAGATTAAATTAGTGTAGTTGTTTTTGAGTACTTAAAGATAGTCATTCTAAGTCAGTGCTTGTGCTTAGTTATTGTAAGCTCCATGTTCTTATAAAAACAAAGACAAAATTATAACAACAGCATAAATGCAACACCACCAATTTACTCTTGTTTCCTATTTTTTAGGAAACATTCTCAAACACTAATTGTAAGAATCAAGTGGAATTCTTAGTTAAGTCTTGGGTAGGGCTCAAGAATCTGGTTTGGGTGGGTGGTCTATAATTAGAGTGTCTTATTTTCAGGGTCACACTTGCCACATTTGTAATGGGACTATAATATAGTCATTATCTTTAAAAATGAGTATATATTTTCTTATTATCTAGTTCTTATATGTGATTGAATATATTATACTTAACATCTAGTTATTTAATTTAATTAATTCTCTTTTAGCAAATGTTTTCATTTGGAATACGAGCTCTGTATCCAGGCTGTGTGGATTCAAATTTTCACTCTACATTATGTAGCTTTGTGACTCTAGCAACATTTCTTAGCCTCTCTGGGTCATAATTTACCAATTTGTAAGTTGGAAATAGTAATAGCTCCTTACTTGATAAGATTGATGCCAGGATTAAATGAACATTTGGGACATAGTAAACATCAAAAATGTTAGCTATGATTATTTTGATTGCTTCATGGATTATATGAATTTAAATAATTTTCTATTTTTATTTTTATTGTATATACAAATCATAGTATGTATACGTT
>NW_012101398.1:474940-476138 GCF_000951045.1 Mandrillus leucophaeus | reverse complement strand
CAACCTCTGCCTCCTGGGTTCAAGTGATTCTCCTGCCTCAGCCTCCTGAGTAGCTGGGACTACAGGTGCCCACCACCATGTCTGGCTAATTTTTCTGTCTTTTGTAGAGGTGGGGTTTCACCATGTTGGCCAGGCTCGTCTGGAACTCCTGACCTCAGATGATCCACCCACCTTGGCCTCCCAAAGTGCTGGGATTATAGGCGTGAGCCACCACACCCAGCCTCTCTCTTTTTGTGAGCCAAGTTGAAGTTCCAAATGATTGGTTTCTCCTGGAACTGTGGATGTAATAAAGTATGTCAAGGAGCAAATACAGATTTTTCTGCCTGACCCAAAAATGTCACAGTGTGTCATGCAACATCAAACAGCTTGACTCCGTAAACAGTACACAACATTTTGCCTTTAGAACCTGTGTATATAACCTACAACACAAAATATTTTCTTTATTAAAAAAAGGATAGATATTTAACATATGCCAACTGAATCTGATCTATTTTTTATAAGAAGTTGTTTGGGGAACTGAGCAGTGATTTAAAGAGAGAGTATATACATATGCATGAATGCAAACATATTTAATTACAAACAGGCCAAAGCAAGTTTTGGAAATCCTGTAGTCTTCTACTTTTCTTGAAATAAATTTGCATGTAACATCCCAAATCTGTGCATGTTCATTAGTGTTTTGCTTCTTTTCCAGAAACCCTTTGAGGTTCAATTAAAGTTTAATTTTGGGTTATTAACAAATAATTTTTAGTATAGGTATATCCATAAAATATTTAGGACAGAGATTCTGATACATTGTATCTTTGTTATCATTAGTTTCAAAGAACTTCTTGATTTCTGCCCTAATTTTGTTATTTACCCAGAAGTCATTTAGGAGCAGGTTATTCGGTTTCCATGTAATTGTATAGTTTTGAGTGAATTTCTTAGTCTTGATTTTGAATTTGATTGCTATGTGGTCCAAGAGACTGTTTGCTATGCCTTCAGTTCTTTTGCATTTGCTGAGGAATGTTTTACTTCCAATTTTGTCATCGATTTTAGGGTGGAGGGTGGGCAGAGGGAGAGGATCAGGAAAAATAACTAACGGGTTCTAGGCTTAATACCTTGGTGATGAAATAATTTGTACAATGAACCCCCATGACACAAATTTACCTAAGTAACAAACCTGCTCTTTTACCCCTTGGACTTAAAAGTTAAAAAAAAA
>NW_012101398.1:462010-474130 GCF_000951045.1 Mandrillus leucophaeus | reverse complement strand
TGCTTCAATAAACATATGTGTGCATGTGTCTTTATAGTAGAATGATTTATAATCCTTTGCATATATACCTAGTAATGGGATTGCTGGGTCAAATGGTATTTCTGGTTCTAGATCCTTTAAGAATCACCACACTGTCTTCCACAATGGTTGAACAAATTTACACTCCCACCAACAGTGTAAAAGCATTCGTATTTCGACACATCCTCTCCAGCATCTGTTATTTCCTGACTTTTTAATGATCGCCATTCTAAGTGGCATGAGATGATATCTCATTGTGGTTTTGATTTGCATTTCTCTAATGACCAGTGATGATGAGCTTTTTTTCATATGTTTGTTGGCTGCATAAATGTCTTCTTTTGAGAAGTATCTTTTCATATCCTTTGCTTACTTTTTGATGGGGTTGTTCTTTCTTGTAAATTTGTTTAAGTTCTTTGTAGATTCAGGATATTAGACTTTTGTCAGATGGATAGATTGCAAAATTTTTCTCCCATTCTCTAGGTTGCCTGTTTACTCTGATGAACTAAATCTATCTTTCAACTGAGTCCTTACACTTTAGAAAGGAGGCTAGCTATGGTTTAGCACATTCAGCAATGATGGATAGAAAATTAAGGGTATTTGGCTGATTAAAGTGATAAAGCAGGACTTGTGGCGTCTTCATATGAGTAATACTGAATCCTGTGTAATGAAACTTTAATACAGTGAAAAAGTGTGAATACCTCTTTAAATTCATTATAATGGAGTTTGACTAGGAATAATATGTTGACTGTTATTAGCAGTTGTACCTTAGGTAACATATGAGTAAAATATATTGCAAAAAGATCTGCACAGTCAGGCCATGTGAGAGGTTATTTGGTATTGACAAGAGTGCTCTGAGTGGTTAAATGGAAATAATGCTCATAAAATGTATTTTTGCCAATAGGTTCATTAGAGGTCTGGAGAATGGCAGCAAAATGAACAATATGAGAATTAAGAATACAATGGCAACTTGAAAAAGAAAGGCTATAGGACACAGTTGAAAATGGAGGATGTAGGATCATTCTATTAGAAGAATAAAATAGTTTGCAAATATACAAGAGCATGCAGGCAGATGTACCTAGAAAGGACCTGAGAACTCAAAATGAGAGACCAGTAATGTAAATTTATTTAAAGAGCAAAAAGATGTGTGAAAAAATAAGTGAAACATGGATGAACAGAAATCCTCCTATCTTAATCAGCTTTAATTGACGTCAGAGTAGGACTATGTGCTAAAAATGGTAAATTAAGGAAAACTGAAAGAAGGAATGTGATGAAGAGACAACAACATAAATGAGATGGAAAACTGGCAATGAGGAAGGGTAAAGAAATGGTAATGATTTGAAGAACAGGAGAAAAGGCTTCAGAGACATTTACTTACCAAACAAGATTATTAAGAAAATGGAAATTACTCCCACAGAGCCTTACTTTTTTACCACAGCATGTAAAGGGAAGGTTTTCTCATGTCTGTTACTTGAGTCATTTTCTGTCAACTTTGTGGGAATAGAGGATCTCACATTGATATGCCTTAATGGCCTATGAGCTACTCAGCTATGAACTACCCAAGTGGGAGTAATATTCTCATGCTTTTGGGAGTTGGCTTTCTCTATGCACATGTTTGGTCTTCCCTTACTCATCTTAAAATAATTAATTTTGTTGAACATGTACTGAATTCTATGCTGGGCGCAATGAATATAAAAATGTATAAGTCACACAATCTTTGACCTTGAGGAGTTTACAGCTGTAAGTGTGAATGTGTGTGTGTGTGTGTATGTGTGTGCTGAGAGTGATTTTAAGTAATCTGATATTTCTGAACTATAAATTTTACAGTAGGAGAATTTAAATAAAACACAGGTGTAAGAAGAATACATATTAGTACTCAAAATGAAGACACTAAAATGCATACTAAGTATATAAGTAGAGAGAACAATAGTATGCTAAATGATAGTCCAGAACCTGAGTTTGTTTTTCTCCATCACCTAAGAGACTTCTTTACTAGCAGAAAACATTCAAAAATTCTATATTCTATGCCTCTATGTGTGTATGTATGAGAGAGAGGAGGGGAGGTTGACTCACAGTCAGTACTAAAACAATGAAGGAAGGAAAGAGAAATGCTCCTGAAAGTCTTTAAACTGTTGGATGTCAGCCCTTTTATGCAGTCCACAAATGCAGCAGATTCTTGTGAGCTCAGGGCAACTTACAACCTTATCCATTCTTTGGATTCCTTACAACCAGATTCTTGTGAGCTCAGGTTCCTTATAACCTTATCCATTCTATGGATTCCCTATCCACCAAGCTTATTATTATTATTATTATTATTAAGACACAGTCTCACTCTGTCACCCAGGCTGGAGTGCAGTAGCATGATCTCAGCTCACTATAAGTCTGCCTTCCAAGTTCAAGCGATTCTCCTGCCTCAGTCTCCCGAGTAGCTGGGACTATAGGCATGTACAACCATGCCCAGCTAATTTTTTTGTATTTTTAGTAAATATGGGGTTTCACCATGTTGGCCAGGCTGGTCTCGAACTTCTGACCTCAAGCCATCCGCCCCTTCATCCTCCTAGAGTGCTGGGATTACAGGTGGGAGCCACCACCACATCTGGGCCATTATTAATTTCCTATTTCTTTTCCTGTTTTTGCTCCTTCAGTTTGATGCAGTTAGTCAGTTTCTTCTAGCTTCTTGACCCCAATTTTTTTTTCCTGGTAATATTTCTCTCTTGTGCTAGTTATTGGAAATGTCCTTCTTGCTTCAGTCCAGTCCATAGAACACCTCCTTATGGGGTTGTTTCCACCTATCATGAGGGTTATGAATTGGGATTTGGTTTGAATCTCAGGCCTCCGTTTATCCACATAGAGAGACAAAGCCCGGTGAATAAAGAGTTTGGTTCCAAATTATGATGCTATGTTACATAGGATAAGGCTGAGCCGTGAGGCTACATCTAGGGGTTACCATGGGTTCCTAGTATCCTGCCTCTAGGCGCACCCCTTTCAGAAATACTCTGAAAGTTAGGACACACAATGTAAAAACAAATAGAACAAGGAAGAGTGAGGAAGAGATTTTGTCTTTAGGCCTATGGTCTTCTCAGACCATCTGTCCAAATAGAGCTCCTTCTTTTAGGGTCTATTGCCATAAGCAGCCTCATGAAATAAGAAAAAGAAAAATAGGCATCCCTAAGGAAAGAGGGGTCAAATAGAAAAAAACTATCATACAGACTTAGAAGGGCAGCTCTAGCACATTGGCTCAAGCAGCATCCGTAAGTCCTCACCCATCAATTTCTGTCCCCTTTCTTTTTGAACATGAAATAACAGGCTATGTAGGAGGAAAATACAGATGTGCCAACAACAATAAAGCGGAAGAGTTCTGAGCACTTTACAATTCATATACCAAGTTACCAGGGCATTCATGCATCATTTTTCAAAGAGAGCCTGTTATATGGCAGAAATTGTTCTAGGCACTCTCATGGAGTGTGTATTCTAGATCTAGAGTTGTCTTATGGTTATTTTTACAGTACTGACAGCCAGCTGAAGAGTACTGAGTCCTTATATGCTCTGATCTTATTGTCCTCAGCTCCAGGAGCTGAATTCCCCCATTCTCCTCCAAACACAGAAAAAGTATTGGCTACACTTTTGCTGTGTCTTATGGACCACTTGTATTAGTGATTCAGCTTACTTATCTGGACTTTAAAAATACTAAACTCCCAATTATTTTTTTTCTTGATGAACTCCTACTCAAAATTAAAACTTCTTTTATGAAGTTTTTCTTCAAACACCTTCCTCTAAGAAAATATAACATGCAAAACAGGCAGAAAGCCACTTGTTTTACCAGGACGTCGAGTCAACAATGAAATCAAAAATAAAATATTTGTAGATATAAAAGGAAAGATAATTAGAAATGACAAAAACATTGAAAAAATATTATATTGCAAGATGGGCATACCCTGAACAGAATCAGTGTTCAACAGGATCAAAATGATTGAATAAATACATTACTAAGTGAATAACTCTTGAGTAGATGAGATTTGTCAATGAATGAGTGCAAAAGCACTTTCAGCTATACAGTGGTTATTGTATTTCTATTGCAGTGAATACTTAGTAAAATTATGTCAGCATGTAGTTTCCACATGCTAAAAAACTGCATAAGGTGGGGGCTTGGGTATTTTTATGCACTGTTAACTGTAGTAAATGACAAATTGCAGTCAAAGAAATGCTTAAGTCTGAATCCTGATGAAGTACTGAGCAGGGTGAGAGCTAATATAAAAGGTTTTAATACATTTATGAAGATTATAAAATTAGCCTGAATGTTGACTCAAATGTTTTACAGGAGAGAAATATTCTCCAAATGTCTTTGAAATACACATCAAACACATTGAAAATGGAATATAAAGTTTATAATTGGCATACAAAAATTTCAAGTGATATTAGTTGCACACTGTAACAGAATTACCACCCACATAAATGTCTCAATGCCAAATACATATCTTATTTAATTCCTAATAATATTAAACTTTTTGGCTAGGTGCAGTGGATTACGACTGTAATCCCGGCACTTTGGGAGTCTGAGGTGGGTGGATCACCTGAGGTCAGGAGTTCAAGACCAGCCTGGCCAACATGCTGAAACTCTGCCTCTAATAAAAATGCAAAAATTAGCTGGGCATGTTGGCACATGCCTGTAATCCCAGCTACTTGGGAGGCTGAGGCAGGAGGATCACTTGAACCCAGGAGGCAGAGGTTGCAGTGAGTCGAGATCGTGCCATTGCACTCCAGCCTGGGTGACAGAGTGAGACTCTATCTCAACAACAACAACAAAAACATCTTAACTTTCCATTATAGAAAATTTGCTCTCCTTGTGTATTAGATTGTTGACAAGTTGGTAAGTCAGTAATGATTCAGACATTTTAGTGTCGTGGTTAGCCTTTTATTTCTCTTATCCCAACCTCAACTAAATCTTAGATCCAGGTGACATAGACTCAGTATGGTGTACTGAGTGGAAAGAGCTGGACAGCCTAATGTTCCCATTTCCTCATTCTGTGACCCTGGGACTCTTATCAGTCTAGATTCCCTCATCTATAAAATAGGGCATTACTGTGGAGAGATTTAAATGAAATTATACGTGTAAAATTTTGAGCCCAGTACTAGTTCATAGGAGGCATTCAATAAATGTGAATTCTTTTGTTTTTGCTCAAACTTGGAATTGGAAGCAGAAGGAAAGAAGAAAGGAAAAGTAGATGGATGCTGCATGATCAATACCTTGATCCCTCCGACACCTCCTGCACATCTTGCATAGAGATAGTTCAAGGAAAAGGCCAACAAATGAGAAATGATGTGGCTGGGGAGTGGGAAAGGCAATGACCACAGTTACAACCTCTGCTCTGAAGGAGAATACTCAATTCCTTAGGAAACTCTGGTTGTGGCAGAAGGAACAGCTTGTATTGATCTCATCTGTGAGAGACCCTACTAAGTACTGAATCAGAAGCCTAATTTTGCCTTTGTATCCAATGTTATTAGTTCTAAGTTTTCCAACCATTTTTGTCTTTAACCTTCTAATTCCTAGAAGCCCAGTAGGTGAATCACAGTAATGAATTCAGGGTTTGAATTCTGAATATGTTTTTGTACAAGTTCATTGACTTCATTAAAATATCTTTAAAATGGTAAATGTAGAAGCCTAAAATAGATTATTTTATTTAAATATATCACTTCTCTTGTTGGAGGGGAGCAGGAGGAGGCAATTTGAGAAGACTGTCACTTTGATAATTAGGATCTGAGATTTTGACATCAGAAAGAGCAAAACTGTGGCATATCACCATTCTTGCTTAATATAAATCATTTCACTAATAGGGAGACAAATTCTGCTGCGGAAAAATTGAAAATAATTTTTTTCTTTAAAGAAATAGTATAAAATACTATTTTTTAAAAGAAATTATTGCCACACCTCACAGAAGAAAATACTACTTCTATATAGTATTTCCTATAGCCCTAGTAAGTGCTTGAGTAGCCACTTTATACAATTCTTTAAATTTTACAAATAAATCCTGGTTATGCTTCAGAAATGGAAGCAACTATCACAGACTTTATGGCAATGATGAGAGAGGGGACAGAAGCAATAAAAGTTATACAATTTACTAAGTCTCAATTTTGATCAGAAAAAGAAGCAAGGCAGCAAGATGTGTCACTTTATGTAACCCAATTCAATCATTATCAAACATACCTTGAAGTCCTTGTCAATTTTTATAAAAACCCCTGCTCTCTCAGTCAATATTTCTTACTTCTTCGACTTATCAAACATCTTCTGACTTTTATCACTTTATAAGATTTTGAAGATTCCTTTTTATTTTGAACACGATGTCACTGACAATTTGTTGGCAGAAGTTATCAGTCTCTGAAAAGTGTGTTCTCATTTGAAATGCTATTATCCTGTTCTTCTACTCTAACTGATTACCTGATGCTTTTTGCAAATACTGATTATAAATGTCATTAGCTTTAGTGACTCACCTTCAGTTTGTAATGCTTAAGGAATGGATCATTAACTCATTTTAAAAATTTCCCAGAAAGGTTGTTTCTACCCATTTGTCCTTCATTTAATTACCAGCCTGCAAAAGGGAAGAAATAGAAACCATGCTAAATGACATCCTGGACCAGAAAAAAGAATCAGGTTACTAATAGAGCATATTTAAAAGGATGATTAATTTGTCTGAATTTGATAGTCAAAACATTTTGACACAAACTGGCAGTTTTAATGATTACTATAATTTAGCTGATGGGCTCATTAATAAAACTCCAGGACTTCTTTATAACATTTAACACAGTGATCACTACAGTTAAGGTTACAGAGAACAAAGAAGCAATTCCTTAGGACCTGCGTAACATGCTCTCAGTAATCTGGGCAGGGGACTGTGAATAATGATTTCCAGCAAACAAGTAACCAGGAGACTTATCTTGTCTGCTAGTAGTAGCCCCTGGTCTTATCTTATAGGTGAAATATCTGTAGATTTCTCAAATGACTCCCTTGCCAAGAGCTTACTCTATAAATTTTAGTTTCCTAGAAAGAAAATTAAAACATAAGCATTATCAAATTCACAAAGCATAGTAATCCTTTAAAACAAATTAGAGAAATGAGGACTCAATATTGTTGGTTTTGGTGCAGTAATGTAGAATGGTCTGGTCCATCACTTTGGAAGTAAAGTTCGAGAAGCTTCTGTGAGATGGATGTTTCATCTGTGAGACTTTGAGTTTTATGTAGTTATGATTAGTTCATCTCTCTCAAGTAAAAAGTAAGGTCATACACGAAATAACATTCAATTGAATTGACCAGCACCCCACTAACTCTCTGGTGATGTTAGACAACTCCAAGAGTATCAGTTGGACATAAGGAATTTAGTCATTATTACTTTATCAAGATCAGAGTACAGTTTACATAGTGTTCAGGGACTGATAAAGGCTGTAACATCCAAAATCTTAACATATAGCTAACCAGTCATTGGGACAAAGTAGCCAGTTTGTCTGGATGTGGGAGAACTGGCAAACTATGTAAAAGTGAATAGTAATAACAATAATAGTAAATATTTGTTGAGTGAATGTAGTGTGCTGATTACCTTATATGTAACATCATGGACAAGGTCCGAAATACAAAGAGGTAAAACAAAAGGCAGTAAGTCCATATCCATTTTTCCTTCTGTTTACAGCAATAGAATTTGAAGCTTGAAACATGATTTACCAGGATGAAGAGTACATTTCCTAGCCTCTCTTTGGTCACAGAACTAGGCTATGGGAGGCAAGTGGAAGATGTTATGTGACATCTTCTGGAAGCCTTCCCAGGGAGACAATGCTCATGTAATGTTCGTGCTGTGCTTCTTTGTTCTTTACCCTATCCTGCTTCTTGGAATGCATATTACTATTTTGGACCTTGAGGTTGAAGCTACATGTAACAGAGAAACAAGACAGAAGGATATATGTTCTCTAACAATGTGAAGTGCTGTTCAGCCCAGGATTGCCTGCCTGGACTTATTTATCAGAGAAAGGAGTAGGCTTAAAAATAGTTTCTGGTACAACTATCATATTTTTTTTCCTGTTATTTATAAATAAACGGAATCCTGAACCACATAAAAACAAGTAGGGGCTAATTCCAAATCTGTGCTTAATAACCCTTTATTCTATATGATACATCAGTAAATGACAGGTTCTATTTATGATTTTTACTTTTTACTTCTGACTTGTATTCTACTTACTACCTCTATCTGCCTCCCAGTTCTTCAGTTTCCATACAAAGAATGAGAAAACACATTTCCATTCCCTTTAAAGCAGGCAGTTCCATTCCTCTAAAGCATGCGTGCGCACACACACATAGGCACACACACACACACACACAAACTCTAGAGGCATTCTCTTATTCAACAACATTCAATAAGTATTTATTCATCATCTACTATTTTTCCAGCTCTTTTGCTCTGTATTGAGATTACTGAGATAAGTGACACTGTGAACCCAATACCTTCTAATGGATGCATTAATAGAAGTATGTCACTGGGACAATGGTATAATAGATGAAGGAGTAATTAATTCTAAATAATTAATTAACTATTTCTAAGAGATTAATTCCAATATTTGATGAGAGGTTTAGTGGTTCTTTTGGAGTGGGGCAAGGGGATTACTGAGATCTAGGAAGGAGATAGAATTTCTGGAATCCTCAGCATTTAGGTAAAAGTAGAAGCCATAGAGTATGTCAAGTTTCAGGGAGAATACATAGAGTGGCAGGATGCAGGGTTAGGAAAAAAACCCTATGATACCGGTGGAGAAAGAAAGAGCTGCTAAGGAGTTTTTGGGGTAGCAGATAAATTGACAGAGTAATCAAGAAAGCCAAGAAAAAGAGAGAAGAGGAAGTTTGGGGTAAAATGGTAATGATTTATGATATCTGATTAAAGCCTGTCTTCCATATTAGACGGCAGGCATCAGTATGTTTTGTTCACCATTTTATCTTGAGCTTCTAAATGAAGTTCAGTGCCAAACATATTGTAGTTGCTTGTTCAATATGTGCTGAATAAATAACTTCCCAATTTAGAGACTGAGGCCTAGAAAGAACTTAGAGATAAATTTTTGGGGGGGATTATACTAAGCACAATCCAATGTTAAAAAGCAACAAGACTAAAGTTTAACATTTGTGTCCTACCTCTGGTTTATGCAAAGAGTGGCTCAATTGCATTTGAGGCTTCCATCCAGAGATAATGCAGATTTTGTGTCATTATCAGAACACTCGATTTGTCAAATTACACACCCTAATTCTTAGTTCAGAAGCCCTGATTACCTCACCCATAGGGGCAGATTTCTAGAGGAGGCAGAATATGTGACTACCATAGGCAGCGAGAACGCCTTGATGAGGAGACTGGAAAGGAATACCCTGTTTAATCTTCAAAACTCTGTTGAAGCAACAGAAAATTGTAAACATGTAAAAAATCAAACAAGCTGATGAAACCAAAATATTGTATTTGAGTGGAGAATTACAGTTTAGGAAAGTGGGTTTACATCCTGGGGTATAGAAACATAGGCCCCTTGCGAACATTTGTACCAAAAAGAACAGAGAGAGAACTGAGATGAAGAAAATGTTCATATGAACTCATGTAGAGATATTATAGAGACAACAACAACAACAACAAAAAAAAACAAATTGAGACTATAAATGTCAGATTTACTGTTACTGGAATCTTTGTTACGAAACTTATTCTATGCCAAAAGATAAAACAATAGTTGAACATTTTTAGGGTGATAAAGGCTTAAAAATTAAATTGCTAGGCATGGAATGTAGAATAAGCATATTTTCATTTAGTTTTTAATTTCTCCCACGTAGGTGATCCTCAGATCCAGAGAGTTTTGGAATAAATAAAGCAAAATGCGATTTTTAAAGTTAGAAAGGTTTTCATTTTCATGCAGTTTTATTTTCATGCAGTTTTATTTTCATTCTTATTTGCTTAAGCATGCAAGACCACAAAACTATGTTCAATTTGACCTTCTATAGTTAGGTTCATAAAAGTAATGAAATTTCAAAATGAAAGTTTTATAGAAAATCTGTTGTTTCCTATTTAACATGGATAGGACATACTATGCTCCAGGCCTACTGAATTATTGATGCTAGGACTTTCCTTTCTCACATTTACTACCCCTCTGGGTGTCAAAGACCCCATCTGCCTATTCAGGAGCCCTATGAATGCCATTTATGTGATGCTGATTTTTTTTTTTTTTTATTTTAAGTTTTGTAGAGATGAGGTCTTGCTGTGCTGCCAGGGCTGGTCTCAAACTCCTGGGTTCAAGCAATCCTTCCAGTTTGGCTTTTCAAAGTGCTGAGATTACAGGCATGAGCCACCATGCCCAGTCTGTGATGGTTTATTTTATATGTTAACCTGACTGGGCCATGAGATGTCCGGACAGTTGGCTAAACATTATTTGAGTGTATCCATGAAGGAGATTTGAAAGAGACTAACATTTAAATTAGTGGACTCAGGAAAGCAGACTGCCCTCTCTAATGTGGGTGACCCTCATCCAATCTGCCAAGGGTTTGAAAAGAACAAAAGGCTTAGTAAGGGAGTATTTTCTCTTTCTTCCTGTCTTTACACTGTGATATTAGTTTTCCTTACCTTTGGACCTGGACTTAGACTGGAAATTTTGCCATTGGCTCTCCTGATTATCAGGCCTTTGGACTTGAACAGGAGTTTACACCATCAGCTCTCCTGGGTCTCTAGCTTGCTGACCACAGATCTTGAGACTTGTCAGCTTCTATAACCATGTGAGCCAATTCTTTATAATAAATATCTTTGTCTATATATATTCTGTTGCTTCTGTTTCTCTGAAGAACCCAGACAAACACAAAACTTAGTGCTAAGAAGTGAGGTGCAACTGTAACAAATACCTAAAACATGAACATGGCTTTGAAACTGGGTAATGGGTAGAGGCTGGAAGAGATTTGAAGTATGTATTAGAAATACGGGTATTCAAGGCAATTCTGGTGAAAATTCAGATTGGAGTGAGAAACACCGATAATTGGAAACTGGACAAAAAATCCTTACACTTGGCTGAGTTGTGTTTTAGTGTTTCATAGAAGGTAGAACTTGTGAGTGACGAAATTGGATATTTAGCTGAGGAGATTTCTAAGGAAGGTGTTGAAATTTGCTCTTGAATGCTTCCAGTAAAATGCAAAAGAAGAGAGATTAATTGATGAAAGAATTGTTAATCAAAAAGGAATCAGACCTGGGAGATGTGGAAAATTCTCAGTTTATTACATAACATAAATATGGGAAAGTTTTTTCTGAAGAGAACACTAAAGGTGTGACAGAATAACCACTTGATAAAAGATCATGTTTGGGACTCGTAGACTTAATCAGTCATTTCAACAGAAGCCAGGAATAGAGATGGGATTAATCCAGCAAGAACAGTTTCAAGTAAAGGGAACAGAAAAAGTGAGATAAAATAAAGGGAAGGCTGTAAGAACTGCTGGATTTGACAGGACCAGACAACAAAGTATTTGGCTGCAAATTTGCTCTGTTCTACAAGAACAGGGAAAAATGACCCTGAAGTTCATCCAGAGATCAGCAGGGCTACTTCCTCAGTTGCACTGGGATAGGTAGCTTCTACAAGAAGCCATGGGGGCCAGAGTACCCTGCAGAGTCACAGAAGCAGAACCACTGCCCCATTGGGTCCAGAGGCAGAGAATAGATCCAAACAAGTTTATCCTCAGGTTTTAAGATTTGATGGAATTTGTCTTTCTAACTTTTGGACTTGTTTGGTGGCCATCAACTGTTTCTTCTTTCCTATTCTCACTTTTGGAATTGGAATATCTATCTTATGCCTGTCCCACCATTGCATTTTGGGAGCACATACTTGTCTGGTTATCTGCTCACCCCAATTTTTCTTCCTTAGCTCATAGATGGAGAAGAATTTAGTATCAAGTTTTAACCATATGTGATTTATATAATATTTAGATGAGACTTTAAAGTTTAGACTTTAGAGTTGGTGCCAGAATGAGTTAAGACTTTGGGGGCTGTTGGAATGTAATCAATGTATTTTGCATGCAAAAAGGACATGGATGTTAGGAGATCAGGGAATAATGTTATACACTGAATTACATTC
>NW_012101398.1:454161-461960 GCF_000951045.1 Mandrillus leucophaeus | reverse complement strand
AGTTTTCCTTACCTTTGGACCTGGACTTAGACTGGAAATTTTGCCATTGGCTCTCCTGATTATCAGGCCTTTGGACTTGAACAGGAGTTTACACCATCAGCTCTCCTGGGTCTCTAGCTTGCTGACCACAGATCTTGAGACTTGTCAGCTTCTATAACCATGTGAGCCAATTCTTTATAATAAATATCTTTGTCTATATATATTCTGTTGCTTCTGTTTCTCTGAAGAACCCAGACAAACACAAAACTTAGTGCTAAGAAGTGAGGTGCAACTGTAACAAATACCTAAAACATGAACATGGCTTTGAAACTGGGTAATGGGTAGAGGCTGGAAGAGATTTGAAGTATGTATTAGAAATACGGGTATTCAAGGCAATTCTGGTGAAAATTCAGATTGGAGTGAGAAACACCGATAATTGGAAACTGGACAAAAAATCCTTACACTTGGCTGAGTTGTGTTTTAGTGTTTCATAGAAGGTAGAACTTGTGAGTGACGAAATTGGATATTTAGCTGAGGAGATTTCTAAGGAAGGTGTTGAAATTTGCTCTTGAATGCTTCCAGTAAAATGCAAAAGAAGAGAGATTAATTGATGAAAGAATTGTTAATCAAAAAGGAATCAGACCTGGGAGATGTGGAAAATTCTCAGTTTATTACATAACATAAATATGGGAAAGTTTTTTCTGAAGAGAACACTAAAGGTGTGACAGAATAACCACTTGATAAAAGATCATGTTTGGGACTCGTAGACTTAATCAGTCATTTCAACAGAAGCCAGGAATAGAGATGGGATTAATCCAGCAAGAACAGTTTCAAGTAAAGGGAACAGAAAAAGTGAGATAAAATAAAGGGAAGGCTGTAAGAACTGCTGGATTTGACAGGACCAGACAACAAAGTATTTGGCTGCAAATTTGCTCTGTTCTACAAGAACAGGGAAAAATGACCCTGAAGTTCATCCAGAGATCAGCAGGGCTACTTCCTCAGTTGCACTGGGATAGGTAGCTTCTACAAGAAGCCATGGGGGCCAGAGTACCCTGCAGAGTCACAGAAGCAGAACCACTGCCCCATTGGGTCCAGAGGCAGAGAATAGATCCAAACAAGTTTATCCTCAGGTTTTAAGATTTGATGGAATTTGTCTTTCTAACTTTTGGACTTGTTTGGTGGCCATCAACTGTTTCTTCTTTCCTATTCTCACTTTTGGAATTGGAATATCTATCTTATGCCTGTCCCACCATTGCATTTTGGGAGCACATACTTGTCTGGTTATCTGCTCACCCCAATTTTTCTTCCTTAGCTCATAGATGGAGAAGAATTTAGTATCAAGTTTTAACCATATGTGATTTATATAATATTTAGATGAGACTTTAAAGTTTAGACTTTAGAGTTGGTGCCAGAATGAGTTAAGACTTTGGGGGCTGTTGGAATGTAATCAATGTATTTTGCATGCAAAAAGGACATGGATGTTAGGAGATCAGGGAATAATGTTATACACTGAATTACATTCTCCTAAAATTCATACATTGAAGCCCCAACCCTCTACTCTGAAATGTGATAGCATTTGAAGATGAAGCCTTTAGAGGTAATCAGGTTTAGGTGAGGTCATGAGGGTGGGGCTCTGATAATAGGATCAGTCCCCTTTTAAGAAGAGATATCAGATAGTTTAGTCTGTCTCTCTATCATGTGAAGATACAGTGAGAAGTTGGCTATAAGCCAGGAAGAGAGCCATTCCTGAACTGAAGCAGCCAGCACCTTGATCTTGGACTTCCCAGCCTTCATCACTGTGAGAAATAAATTCCTGTTTGTTTAATCTGCCCAGTCTGTGACATTTTGCATTTTCTGAACAGACAAATACAGCTCATACAATTTTGGAGTAAGTGGTAGGAGTATTTATGCTAGAAGTTCTGTCTGTAGATGGAAATCCTATTCCACTAACAGAGACATCTTGCTCTGTCCAGATGCTGAGTAGTCTCTACTTGTTGACTTTATTTCCACGTGTTGACTTGATTCCCTGCTGCTGGCCAGTAAGGGTGATGTGCAATCTCCCTATGAGGACACAATATCCCTCCATGCAGTTATTCATCCCCCATGTCTGCCCTTCTCATTGTCTACTCCCTAACTTGCTGTAAGGGTTTGTCCCACCTAGCTCCTCTTTCCTGTCTCCCTCTCTTCTCCTCTCCAGCCTAGATGAACCTGTTTTCACTTTGCATGTGCATGCATATGAAGTGGTATGTTTCTTCACTATTCTTCATTCCGTTTAACTATTATAGCATAAACTTTATATCCTGCTTCCTTCAGGGCTTCCTTCTATATTGACTACTTACTACTTGTTTCATTCATATCCTAAAAATTCCTACTTTGCTTGGAGGCAATATAAACACCTCTGACTCACTGGTGGAAAAATTTTACATAGGGAGGTGAGGAAAACCAAACACAAAGATTAATATTTCAAGATATTACCCTGCAGACGGTAATATAAATGCTATTTATATTTAATACACAAACATGCCTCATATAGATTTTAGATCTCAAGTCTGCATATATATTGAATATGAAAAGTGAGCACTGTGTATAGTCTCTTGGATCTCTCTGTATATATTGCTCTCTATATATGTATACACATATCTGTATCTATCTGTTACAAGTCTCAGTCTCTGTTTTTACGCTTTCAAACTCTTAAATGAGAAACCTTATTTAACTTCTGTTTTTTAAGCCAGACAATAAAAGTCATAATTGCTGGCTAGCTGTGGACATGTCACTTTGTATCAGATTCTCATTCTGGTTTAATTAGGTTGTGAAGTGACATGGTATAAAAGGTGGCAGTCTCAGTAGGGGCTGTCAGTCTGGTAACAATCGACATCTCTGATATAACATTTATCACACTTATCCATATCTTTTAATTCTGATTATTCCCATATCAATTGAAGACCTGGTATATCCTCTTGATTATTACTATAACCTATTAATTGCCCACCCCAACCCCCCATGATTTTTGTCTTAGTCTGTTTCATTCATATAGCACATAGCCATGAGATTGAGATTTTATCTTCCTAAATTCTATGTTTCTCTTGTATTTTTTAGTCTAAACATTTAACTGTGGCTCATGAATGACCATACTTCCAAAGTATGTTCTACAGGATACAAATAGGGATTTATACACAGAAAAAAATTATTCTGTCTTTAAGTATGATTGGTAAACACAGATTTAACTAATTATCACCAAGTACATTTTCTCAGGATTCCTGAGAGATGTAAGTATACTAAAATGTGTTATAATACTTTCAGAGAGAGATATAAGCTCTAGTATTTCTCAAATATATTTAAATAAACCTTTTTCTTTATGAATCATTAAGTCTTCATGGAGTACACTTTGGAAAAACATTGCACAACAGCATAAAATAAAAATTTATTACCTGGTGCATACAGACTTTTCACAACCTATATTCTAATATTATATGCATTATATGACCTTTCTGTTTAGTTATATAAAATAATGTTTTAGCCACATTGCTTCATCCTTGTTCATATTTTAACTCTGCCATCCATTTCTGCCCTTAAAGGGTCATAAAATGAAAGTGCTCTAACATCTCTATATCTGTCTCTCATCTTTCTTCCTGCTTTTCTCTTTCTAGGCCTCTCTCTGTCTTATTCTTCCACTGTTTCTCTCTTCCTCTCTTCTTTCCATCCTCTTGTCCTTCTACTCTTTTCTTCCCTACTTATCTTACAAAATTGGTCATTTTCTTATATAATCAATGTCTTAGTCCATTTAGGTGCTATACTAAAATATCTTAGGCTGGGTAATTTATGAACAACAGAAATTTATTATTTTCATTTCTGGAGACTGGGAAGTCCAAGATCAAGGCACTAGCAGATTTGGTGTTTGGTGAGGACATGCTCCTCACAGATGGTGACTTCTGTGTCCTCACACGGAGGAAGTAGAGAAGGGAGCTCAATTGAGTTTCTTTTAATAAGGACACTAATCTCATTTATTAGAGTTTCACCCTTATAACTTAATCACTTCCTGGTATGATTTGAATATGTGTCCTCTAAAAATGCATGTGTTGAATGAATGACTATACTCCAATAAATGAAAAAACCCTAGACAAAAATGATACATTCCTAGACTCATAAGACTACCAAGACTGAACCATGAAGAAATGTGAAACCTGAACAGGCCAATAATGAGTAACGAGAAATAAGCAATAGTAAAAAATTTCCCATCAAAGAAAATCCCAGGACCTAATGGCTTCATTGCTGGATTCTACCAAATATTTAAAGGCTAACTAATATCAATTTTACTAAAACTCTTAAAAAAACTGAAGTGAAGTTAATACTTCCAAGCTCATTCTACAATGACAGCATTACTCTCATACCAAAACCAGACAAAGACAAAACAAAACAAAACAAAAATTAAACTATAGGTCAATATTCTTGATGAACATAGACGCAAAAATCCTCAGCAAAATATGTCAAACTTAATTAAACAACATGGTGAAGATCACATGTACAAGTGATATTCATCCCAGATATGCAAGAATGGTTCAACATACACAAATAAACAAATATCGCATTACTAGAATTAAGGACAAAAACCAAATGATCATGCCAATAGATTATGGAAAAGCATCTATTCACCATCAGTAAAGTTACATGTTCCTTCATGATAAAAACTCTCAAGAAACTGGGTTATAGAATGAACATGACTCAAAACAATAAAAGCCAAATGTGATAAACCCACAGCTAGCATCATAATGAAGGAGAAAATGGAAAACTTTTCCGCTAAGGACTGAAACAAGACAAAGATGTCCAGTTGTACCAGTAATATTCAACATAGTAATGGAAATCTTGGGGCAATTAGATAAGAGAAAGATATAAAGGGCATCCAAATTGGAAAGGAAGAAGTCAAATTGTTCTTGTTTTCAGATGACATTGTCTTATATTTAGAAAAGCCTAAAGACTCCACCAAAAAACTGTTAGAATGGATATATGAATTCAGTTAAGTTGCAGGACACAAAATCAACATATGAAAATCCGTGATATTTCTATATACCAAAACTGAACAATCTGAAAAGGAAATCAAATAAGTGATCACATTTAAAATAGTTAACAAAAACAATAAACTTGATGAAGGAAGTGAAAGATCTCTATAATAAAAACCATAAAACATTGATGAAAGAAATTGAGGAGGACACAAAAATGAAAAGGTAGCCCATGTTCATGGATTGGAAGAATTAATATTGTTAAAATGTCCATACTCCGCAGAGTTATACATATATGTAATGCAGTTCCTATAAAAATATCAATGACATTCTTTACAGAAATAGAAAAAAAATACTAAAATTTGTAAGGGATCACAAAAGACCTTGAATAGTCAAAGCAATCTTCAGCAGGAAGAACAAAGCTGGAGGCACACATTGCCTAATTTCAAAATAAAAATACAGATGCATAGATCAATGGAACAGAATAAAGAAAGCCAAAATAAATCCACATACAGCCAATTCCCTTTGATAAAGGTGTTAAGAACATACATTGAGGAAAGGACAGTCTCTTCAATAAATGATGCTGGGAAAACTGGGTATCCATATGCAGAAGAATAAAAATAACTCCAATTTCTCACTATATAAAAAAACAACCCAAAATAGATTAAAAACTTAAATGTAAGACCCAAACTTGTAAATCTGCTACAAGAAAACATTGGGGAAGTGCTTCAGTACACTGGTCTGAACAAATATTTCTTGAGTACTACCCCATAAGCACAGGTAACCAAAGCAAAGTTGTCAAATGGGATTAACATTAAGCCAAAAAGCTTCTGCACAGCAAAGAAAACAATCATCAACAAAGTAAAGAGATAACCTACAGAATGGACAAAAATCTTTGCAAACTATTTATTCCACAGGGATTAATAACCAGAATATACAAGGAACTCAAGCAATTCAATGGCAAAAATACAAATAACCCAATTTTAAAATGGGAAAGCTAGGTGTAATGGTGTGTACCATTAGTTCCAACAACAAGGTGACTGAGACAGGAAGATTGCTTAAGTCCAGGAGTATGTGACTCTAGTGTCCTAGGATTGCACCTATAAATAACCACTGTACTCCAGCTTGGGCAACATAGTGAGATCCCATTACTAAAAGAAAGCAGGTTGGCAAAAGATCTAAATAGACATTTCTCAGAAAACAACATACAAATAGCCAACAGGTATAAGAAAAATGTTCAAAATCATTAAAAATCATCAGGGAAATGCAAGTCAACACCACATTGAGATATAGTCTCACTCTAGGGACATTCCAAGATGGCCGAATAGGAACAGCTTTGGTCTGCAGCTCCCAGAGTGATTGATGTAGAAGATGGATGATTTCTGCGTTTCCAACTGAGGTACCTGGTTCATTTCATTGGGACTGGTTGGACAGTAGGTACAGCCCACAAAGGGCGAGCCAAAGCAGGGCAGGGCATTGCCTCACCTGGGAAGTGAAAGGGGTCAGGGGATTTCCCTTTCCCAGCCAAGGGAAGCTGTGACAGACTACCTGGAAAGAAACAGGATACTCTCACCCAAATACTGTGCATTTCCCAAGGTCTTAGCAATCAGCAGACAAGGAGATTCTCTCCTGTGCATGCCCATGGAGCCTTGCTCACTGCTAGGGCAGCAGTCTGAGATTTGTCTGTGAGACAGCAGCCTGGCTGGGGGAGGGGCGTCTGCCATTGCTGAGGCTTGAGTAGGTAAACAAAGCAGCCGGGAAGCTAGAACTGGGTGGAGCCCACCACAGCTCAACAAGGCCTACTGCCTCTAGACTCCATCTCTGCGGGCAGGGCATAGCTGAACAAAAGGTAACAGACAACTTCTGCAGACGTAAACATTCCTGTCTGACAGCTCTGAAGAGCAGTGCTTCTCCCAGCACGGTGCTTGAGCTCTGAGAATGGAGAGAATGCCTCCTCAAGTGGGTCCCTGAACCCTGTGTAGACTAACTGGGAGACACCTCCCAGTAGGGGCTGACAGACAACTAATATAGGTGACTGCCCCTCTGGGACAAAGCTTCCAGAGGAAGGACCAGGTAGCAATATTTGCTGTTCTGCAACATTTGCTGCTCTGCAGCCTCCTCTGGTGATACCCAGGCAAACAGGGTATGGAGGGGAACTTCAGCAAACTCAAACAGACCTGCAGCTGAGGGACCCGACTGTTAGAAGTAAAACTAACAAATAGAAAGGAATGGCATCAACATCAACAAAAACGTCATCTACACCAAAACCCCATCTCTAGGTCACCAACATCAAAGACCAAAGGTAGATAAAACCACAAAGATGGGGAGAAACCAGAGAAGAAAAGCTGAAAATTCTAAAATCAGAGCACTTCTTCTCCTCCAAAGGATACTCCTTGAGAAGAGTAACGCCAAGACACATAATTGTCAGATTCACCAAGGTTGAAAGGAAGGAAAGAGTGTTAAGGGCAGCCAGAGAGAAAGGTCAAGTTACCTGCAATGGGAAGTCTATCAGACTAACAGCGGATCTCTTGGAAGAAACCCTACAAGCCAGAAAAGAGTGGGGGCCAATATTCAACATTCTTAAAGAAAAGAATTTTCAACCCAGAATTTCATATCCAGCCAAACTAAGCTTCATAAGTGAAGGAGAAATAAAATCCTTTGCAGACAAGGAAATGCTGAGAGATTTTGTCACTACCAGGCCTGCCTTACAAGAGCTCCTAAAGGAAGCAGTAAACATGGAAAGGAACAACCGGTACCAGCCACTGCAAAAACATGCCAAATTGTAAAGACTATTGATGCTATGAAAAAACTGCATCAATTAACAGG
>NW_012101398.1:450465-453661 GCF_000951045.1 Mandrillus leucophaeus | reverse complement strand
TTAGAGACCTACAAAGAGACTTAGACTCCCAGACAATAATAATGGGAGACTTTAATACCTCACTGTCAATATTAGACAGATCAATGAGACAGGTTAACAAGGATATCCAGGACTGGAACTCAGCTCTGCAACAAGCAGACCTAACAGACATCTACAAAACTCTCCACCACAAGTCAACAGAATATACATTCTTCTCAGCACCACATTGCACTTATTCTAAAATTGACCACATAATTGGAAGTAAAGCACTCCTCAGCTAATGTAAAAGAACAGAAATCACAACAAACTGTCCCTCAGACCACAGTGCAATCAAATTAGAACTCAGGATTAAGAAGCTCACTCAAAACCGTACAACTACATGGAAACTGAACAACTTGCTTCTGAATGACTACTGGGTAAATAACGAAATTAAGGCAGAAACAAAGATGTTCTTTGAAACCAATGAGAACAAAAACACAACATACTAAAATTTCTGGGACACATTTAAAGCAGTGTGTAGAGGGAAATTTATATCACTAAATGCCCACAAGAGAAAGCAGGAAAGATCTAAATTTGATACCCTAACATCACAATTAAAATAACTAGAGAAGCAAGAGCAAACAAATTCAAAAGCTAGTGGAAGGCAAGAAATAACTAAGATCAGAGCAGAATTGAAACATATAGAGACATAAAAAAATCCTTCAAAAAATCAATGAAATCCAGGAGCTGTTTTTTTTTTTAAATAATCAACAAAATTGATAGGCTGCTAGCAAGACTAATAAAGAAGAAAAGAGAGAAGAATCAAATAGACGCAATAAAAAATGATAAAGGGGATATCACCACTGATCCCAGAGAAATACACATTACCATCAGAGAACACTAAAAACACCTCTATGCAAATAAACCAGAAAATCTAGAATAAATGGATAAATTCCTGGACACATCCACCCTCCCAAGACTAAACCAGGAAGAAGTGGAATCTCCAAATAGACCAATAACAGGCTCTGAAATTGAGGCAATAATTAATAGCCTACCAACCAAAAGTCCAGGACCGGATGGATTCACAGCTGAATTCTACCAGAGGTACAAAGTGGAGCTGGTACTATTCTCTCTCAAACTATTCCAGTTTATAGAAAAAGAGGGAATCCTCCCTAACTCATTTTATGAGGCTAACATCATCCTGATACCAAAGCCTGGCAGACACACAACAAAAATACAGAATTTTAGACCAATCTGCCCGATGAACATTGATGTAAAAATCCTTAATATAGTATTGGCAAACCCAATCCAGCAGCACATAACAAAACGTATCCACCACGACAAGTCAGCTTCATCCCTGTGATACAAGACTGGTTCAATATATGCAAATCAATAAATGTAATCTATCACATAAACAGAACCAATGACAAAAACCACATGATTATCTCAATAGATGCAGAAAAGGCCTTTGACAAAATTCAACAGCCCTTCATGCTAAAAACCCTCAATAAACTAGGTATTGATGGAATGTATCTCAAAATAATAAGAGCTATTTATGAAAAACCCAGTCAATACCATACTGAATGGGCAAAAACTGGAAAAATTCCCTTTGAAAACTGGTACAAGACAGGGATACCCTCTTTCATCGCTCCTATTCAACAAAGTGTTGGAAGTTCTGGTCAGGGAAATCAGGCAAGAGAAAGAAATAAAGGGTATTCAATTAGGAAATGAGGAAATCAAATTGTCCCTGTTTGCAAATGATATGATTGTATATTTAGAAAACCCCATTGTCTCAGCCCCAGATCTCCTTAAGCTGATAAACAACTTTGGCAAAGTCTCAGCATACAAAATCAGCGTGCAAAAATCACAGGCATTCCTATACACCATTAAGAGACAAACAGAGAGCCAAATCACAAGTGAACTCCCATTCACAATTGCTTCAAAGAGAACACAATACCTAGGAATCTAACTTACCAGGGATGTGAAGGACCTCTTCCAGGAGAACTGCAAACCACTGCTCAATGAAATAAAAGAGGACACAAACAAATGGAAGAATATTCCATGCTTATGGATAGGAAGAATCAATATCATGAAAATGGCCATATTGCCCAAGTAATTTATAGATTCAATGTCATCCCCATCAAGCTACCAATGACCTTCTTCACAGAATTGGAAAAAACTACTTTAAAGTTCATATGGAGCCAAAAAAGAGCTTGCATTGCTAAGACAATCCTAAGCAAAAGGAACAAACCTGGAGGCATTACCTGACTTCAAACTATACTACAAGGCTACAGTAACCAAAACAGCATGGTACTGGTACCAAACAGATATATAGACCAATGGAACAGAACAGAGGCTTCAGAAATAACTCCACACATGTACAACCATCTGATCTTTGACAAACCTGACAAAAAGAAGACATGGGGAAAGGATTCCCTATTTAATAAATGGTGCTGGGAAAACTGGCCAGCCATATGTAGAAAGCTGAAACTGAATCCCTTCCTTACACCTTATACAAAAATTAATTCAAGATGGATTAAAGACTTAAATGTTAGACCTAAAACCATAAAAACCTTATAAGAAAACCTAGGCAGTACCATTCAGGACATAGGCGTGGGGAAAGACTTCATGACTAACATACCAAAAGCAATGGCAACAAAAGCTAAAATAGACAAATGGGATCTAATTAAACTAAAGAGCTTCTGCATGGCAAAAGAAACTACCAGCAGAGTGAAGAAGTAATATAAAATATGGGAGAAAATTTTTGCAATGTATCCATCTGTCAAAGGGCTAATATCCAGAATCTACCTAGAACTCAAACAAATTTACAATTAAAAAAAACAATCCCATCAAAAAGTGGGCAAAGCATATGAACAGACACTTCTCAAAAGAAGACATCTGTGCAGCCAACAGGCACGTCAAAAAATGCTGATCATCCCAGGTCATCAGAGAAATGCAAATCAAAATCACAATGAGACACCATCTCACACCAGTTAGAATGGCTATCATTTAAAAGGAAACAACAGATGCTGGAGAGGATGTGGAGAAATAGGAATGCTTTTACACTGTTGGTGGGAGTGTAAATTTGTTCAACCATTGTGGAAGACAGTGTGGCGATTCCTCAAGAATCTAGAACTAGAATTACCATTTGACCCAGCAATCCCATTACTGGGTAAGTACCCAAAGGATTATAAATCATGCTAATATAAAGACACATGCACATGTATGTTTATTGTGG
>NW_012101398.1:422168-450071 GCF_000951045.1 Mandrillus leucophaeus | reverse complement strand
GGATAGCATTAGGAGAAATACCTAACGTAAATGATGTGTTGATGGGTGAAGCGAAACAACACGGCACATGTATACCTATGTATCAAACTTGCATGCTGTGCACATGTACCCTAGAACTTAAAGTATAATAAAAAATTTAAAAAGAAAGCAAAATAATAATAATAATAATCTCACCCTAGTTAGAATGGCCATTATCAAGAAAACAAAAAATAACAGATGTTGGCAAGGATGCGGAGAAGGGAGAACACTCATATACCGTTGATAGATAAGTAAGGTCATATAGTTATTATGGAAAGCAGTGTGGAGTTTCTTCAAAAAACTAAAAATAGAACTACCATATGATCCAGCAATTCCACTATTGGTTATGTATCCAAAAGAAAGGAAATAAGTATATCCAAGAGATAGCTACACTCCTATACTTATTGCAGTGCTATTCACAACACCCAAGATACGAAATCTACCTAAGCGTCCAACAACAGATGAATGAATAAAGAAAATATGGTGTATATATATATTCAACAGAGTACTACTTAGGAATAAAAAAGAATGAAATCCTGCCATTTGCAGCCACGTGGATGAAATCTGAGGTCATTATGAAAAATGAAATAAGCCAGACACAGAAAGACAAATATCATATGTTGTCACTCATATGTGGAAGCTAAAAATGTAGACCTCATGGATGAAGAAGGTAGAATGGTAGTAACTAGAGGCTGGGAAGGGAAAGGGAGAAGAGGATATATAATGGTTACAAAATTACAGTTAGATAGAAGGGATAAGTTCTGGTATTCAACAACTCAATAGGGCAACTACAGTTAATAATAATTTACTGTATATTTCAAAATAACTAGAAGATTTGAAATTTTCCCAACAGAAAGAAATAATAAATATTTGTAGTGATGAACATCCCACTCACTTTTGATCATTATGCATGAGACTCTTGCATCAAATATCATGTGCACCCCACAAACATGTGCAACTATTATGTATCCATACAAATTTTAAGACACCAATATTCATATGTTGAAACTTAACGGCCAACGTGATGATATTAAGAGGTGTGTTCTTTGAAAGGTGATTAGGCCATGAAGGCTTCTCTCTCATGAATGGGATTAAAGTCCTTATTATAGAGGACTCAGGCAGCATTCGGCCTTTTTGACTTTCTGCCAGGTGAGGAAACAGTGTTCCTCCTCTTTTGAGAATACAACCACCAGGCATCATCTTGAAAGTGGAGACTGGTCTCTCACCAGACAATGAATTTGCTAGTACATTGATTTGTACTTTGAACTGTGAGAAATAAATTTATTTTCCTTATAAATTAACCAGTCTTAGGTATTTTGTTATAGCAGTACAAACAGACAAAGATACTTCCCAGGAGGTCCCACTTCTAAATAACACTATAATGGGAATTGGGATTAGGTTTCAACATGAATTTTGGAGAGACACATTCAGACCACATTAATCAATGAACAAAATTCTCAATGGTAGAAGTCATAATCTATAAAATTTGGTATAAATGAAAAATAATGTATGCATCAAATCTTCCCTGTGAACATTAAAAGAAAAATAATGGTCTCAGTAAAATATTTTTAAAAATAAAACTGAAAAACATTTTAACTGTTGTTAGACTATTAATAAAAAATTAATTAACTTAAAAAGAACCACTCAGGGAAATATTTTTGATGAGATGTTATCAATGGTATCATAGTTATTATTAAAATGCTTATATTCTGTATAGCCTGTAAATCAAATCAATACAGGGTTAAGATTTTTTAAAAAGTCTTTCTCTATTTACTTACTCTTTTAATTCACTAGCATGTGGACATAAGCTGTTCATATGGTAAAGACATTTTCCTTCCAATTTTGCACATATGACTCCTCTAAGGGTCTTTTCTCTTGCTTTCCATCAATCTATTTTCTACTGATTCCTAAGGGCTCCTTTTTTTTTTTTGAGATGGCGTCTTGCTCTGTTGCCCAAGTTGGAGTGCAGTGGCGTGATCTCGGCTAACTGGAACCTCTGCCTCCCGGGTTCAAGCAATTTTCCTGTCTCAGCCTCCTAGTAGCTAGGACTACAGGCACCCACCACCACGCCTAATTTTTGTATTTTTAGTAGAGATGGGGTTGCACTATATTGGTTAGGCTGGTCTTGAACTCCTGACCTCAGGTGATCCACCCACCTTGGCCTTTTTATAAATCTTTCCGTGACTACCTTAGTCTACCTTAAAATCCTAAAATGTAATGATGCCAATGGAATATTTTTACTAATTACTTGTGTAAAATTTTGTCCTAAAAGCAGTTTGACGTATACCTATATGCAGTGTGTATATATGTATAGTATGTGTACATATGTATAGTGTATGTGTCTGTGTGTCGAATTTGTCTAGCCATTGTTTTAGATAGTGCACCAAGATTTGACTATACCAATGAAAAAAGTAGGAAGTGAATAGAACAGTTGACATGGATAATTTTCAATGTGACTTTTTGAGCTAAAGTAATCATTGGCTAGTTGGAGTCACAGTCAAAGTTAATTAATTCTATTAGAGCAAAAAGAATTATTCAATGAACAGACAATTCTTATACAATTTTCATAGACTAATTAGAGGAAACAAATGTCACAAAATGTTCATTACCTATTAAAGATGTGATATCAAATTCTTAATTTGAATTCCAAGAAGCATAGGAGGCATGACAACTGTGAGTTTAATTAGCTGAAGTTGATAAATTGCATCTTAAACATAAAGATTATATACCACTCAAATGAATCCCTTCACATAAGTTTAAAATTTATTAGTAAGTGAGGCATTTACAGACTAATTACAAAAGTTGTTAGGTTATGAATATAGAAGGAATGAAAATAAAAAAGTCATACATCTTGCCAAAGACATTTTAATTCCTCTTGTGTCCCCAGTCACTGGGTAACATAAAAAAGGCCACAAAACTTCAGGAAAGAGGGTATTTATTAGTGTTACCTACTTTTCTATTGAATTTACTAGAATTTGCCACTTTGTCTTCTAAACTGTTTTTCCCTCCAAGTTACACAGCATTTTATTTCCTCCAAGAGGCTTTTTCTTTTAGGTTAACCATGTATTGCTTTGACTTTCTTCTTTGTTTTTATGTTGATTATTGATTACAAAATATTTTAGAAAGTAGGAAGAAAAAGTGTGTTGCATATTTTTATTAAAGAGATGATCATTGCTTATATGTTGAACATTTATCTTTATTAATTATAGATTTTCATTATTAAAACACAAAAGGTGAAACTTTTTTTACAAATAATTTCAATTTGCTTGAGAAAAAAGAGGTTAGGTTTTTAAACATTTTTTTTTCTTTTAAGTTAATTCACTTTGGGATGACATTCTAACACAAAGCTATGACTTTGGTAGTCATACCATTGTAAGTTTATATTCCTATTTATAATTTATTTATTTATTTATGTATTTATTTGAGATGGAGTCTTGCTCTGTCCCCCAGGCTGGAGTGCAGTAGAGTGATCTCAGGTCACTGCAAGCTCTGCCTCCCGGGTCACGCCATTCTTCTGCCTCAGCCTCCCGAATAGCTGGGACTACAAGCACCTGCCACAATGCCCAGCTAATTTTTTGTACTTTTAGTAGAGACGGGGTTTCATCGTGTTAGCCAGGATGGTCTTGATCTCCTGACCTCGTGATCCACCCGCTTTGGCCTCCCAAAGTGTTGGGATTACAGGCGTGAGCCACCACGCCCAGCCTATTCCTATTTTTAAATGAAAGAGGTTAAGTTTAACTCTTATTTATGTTTATAAAATGTCCTGACTGACACATTTCATGTCCATTTAATGTCAGCTTGTTTTCTTTAACAATTTAGTGCCATGATTAGTGACAGCCCCTTAGACACTGTAAGCCTCTGTAGCAAGTACCTCAGTTTTCTGTGGGCAGGGAACAGACTGGAATATATACTCAGAAAGAAACAGGGTCATTTCTTATGGTAAAGGAAGAACGATTTGGAGGGGGAAACTAGGAACCCAGAGGAAGAGCTAAGAGCCTTGGAGAATCATTTCCTGGAGCCAGAATATGCCATTGTGCCCTAACCAAGTAACTGACAACACCTGTCCATCCAGAGTTCAGAACTGCAATGAACCAGCAACAGCTCTGGGCCTCCCATTCTCTCATTCTCTTCCTTTTTTCATGGGGCTGCCTTTTGTAGTTATTCTCTCTTTCTGCATTTTAGGTTGTGTGTGTGTGTGTGTGTGTGTGTGTGTGTGTGTAGGAGTAGACTCACAGCACTGTCCATACCCAAGGATTTAGAACCATATCCAAAGAATCTAACCTTAGGAGCCTCATCTGTACCTGGATATCATTTAGATAATAAGAACATGGATATCAGGCTTGAATCTCCAATTGACTGTGATGATGCCAAGTCATTTACCTTCTGAACCTCAGTTTCTTCTGTAAAATGAAGGGAATTAAACTAGATCATTTTTGATGATCTTTTATGATGATACCACCTGAAATTTTCCATTATTTGTATCACTATCTTAGCTGAATCAAGAGTTAACTATATTACTTTATTGAATAGTATATACTTGAATTGGGGCTTTTTAGGTAGTAGATTCCCAGAAAGCAATAATCATACTATCTGTGGTCTCTCAA
This sequence comes from Mandrillus leucophaeus, assembly GCF_000951045.1. Classification (NCBI taxonomy): domain Eukaryota; kingdom Metazoa; phylum Chordata; class Mammalia; order Primates; family Cercopithecidae; genus Mandrillus; species Mandrillus leucophaeus. The sequence goes on along the minus strand of NW_012101398.1, from coordinate 445,449 downwards.
ATCTCCATAGTGCTTATTTTATATCCAAGTAGTCATTAGATGCTTGACATGTATTAAGTGATGAACATGATCATGTTAATCTGAGTTCTTCCAGGCTGACTGCAGTATTGCTGTGGACACTTCTTTTTCTTATTAAAACCATTAACAATAGGATTTGTGCTCTTTGCTACTATAAGGAGACAGGGGAGGGATCTTACAGCAGTGACCTATTTTAGAGCTTCTCAAATGACTGCAAATTGACTTCTAACTCATGATGGAATTAAATAAAAATGTTCACAGCATAAACTGTGCTTGGGAAATATTTCTCACTAGGTCACTACCACAAAAGAGCCTGTTTTGTGGGTTCTTCGGGATATATTTTGACAAGATTATCTCTGTTTCAAAGGGACATTTGAGTGAAGAGCTAAAGGAACACTGATAGAAGCCAAATGAAATGCTGAAACGAGAGGCCTAAAAGCTAGGTTTGATAATTGAGGAAGGCTTGGAGAATTGTTTGAGGTCAACCTCCACTGATGTGTATTTGAGAACTGTTTTTCATCATTCACTGTTCCCTTAAATAAAACCAGAAATGTCCAAAAGTCATTTTATTTTCCAATTTAATTTTTTTGAGACAGGGTCTTGCTCAGTCACCTACGATGGAGTGTGTTGGTACAATCATGGCTCACTGCATCCTCAAACTTCTGGGTTCAAGTGATTCTCCCACCTCAGCCTCCTGAAGAGCTGAGACTACAGACACTTGCTCCCATGCTCAGCTAATTTTTTTTTTTTTTTTACTTTTTGTAGAGATGGAGTCCTGCTATGTTGCCCAGGCTTATCTCAAACTCCTGGCCTCAAGCCATCCTCCCACCTCGGCCTCCCAAAGAGCTGGGATTACAGGCATGAGCCACTTCATATAGCCCAATTTTTAAATGAAAGAGGTTAAGTTTAACTCTTATTTATGTTTATAAAATGCTGACACATTTCATGTCCATTTAATGTCAGCTTGTTTTCTTTAACAATTTAGTGCCATGATTAGTGACAGCCCCTTAGACACTGTAAGCCTCTGTAGCAAGTACCTCAGTTTTCTGTGGGCAGGGAACAGACTGGAATATATACTCAGAAAGAAACAGGGTCATTTCTTATGGTAAAGGAAGAACGATTTGGAGGGGGAAACTAGGAACCCAGAGGAAGAGCTAAGAGCCTTGGAGAATCATTTCCTGGAGCCAGAATATGCCATTGTGCCCTAACCAAGTAACTGACAACACCTGTCCATCCAGAGTTCAGAACTGCAATGAACCAGCAACAGCTCTGGGCCTCCCATTCTCTCATTCTCTTCCTTTTTTCATGGGGCTGCCTTTTGTAGTTATTCTCTCTTTCTGCATTTTAGGTTGTGTGTGTGTGTGTGTGTGTGTGTGTGTGTGTGTAGGAGTAGACTCACAGCACTGTCCATACCCAAGGATTTAGAACCATATCCAAAGAATCTAACCTTAGGAGCCTCATCTGTACCTGGATATCATTTAGATAATAAGAACATGGATATCAGGCTTGAATCTCCAATTGACTGTGATGATGCCAAGTCATTTACCTTCTGAACCTCAGTTTCTTCTGTAAAATGAAGGGAATTAAACTAGATCATTTTTGATGATCTTTTATGATGATACCACCTGAAATTTTCCATTATTTGTATCACTATCTTAGCTGAATCAAGAGTTAACTATATTACTTTATTGAATAGTATATACTTGAATTGGGGCTTTTTAGGTAGTAGATTCCCAGAAAGCAATAATCATACTATCTGTGGTCTCTCAAATCTCCATAGTGCTTATTTTATATCCAAGTAGTCATTAGATGCTTGACATGTATTAAGTGATGAACATGATCATGTTAATCTGAGTTCTTCCAGGCTGACTGCAGTATTGCTGTGGACACTTCTTTTTCTTATTAAAACCATTAACAATAGGATTTGTGCTCTTTGCTACTATAAGGAGACAGGGGAGGGATCTTACAGCAGTGACCTATTTTAGAGCTTCTCAAATGACTGCAAATTGACTTCTAACTCATGATGGAATTAAATAAAAATGTTCACAGCATAAACTGTGCTTGGGAAATATTTCTCACTAGGTCACTACCACAAAAGAGCCTGTTTTGTGGGTTCTTCGGGATATATTTTGACAAGATTATCTCTGTTTCAAAGGGACATTTGAGTGAAGAGCTAAAGGAACACTGATAGAAGCCAAATGAAATGCTGAAACGAGAGGCCTAAAAGCTAGGTTTGATAATTGAGGAAGGCTTGGAGAATTGTTTGAGGTCAACCTCCACTGATGTGTATTTGAGAACTGTTTTTCATCATTCACTGTTCCCTTAAATAAAACCAGAAATGTCCAAAAGTCATTTTATTTTCCAATTTAATTTTTTTGAGACAGGGTCTTGCTCAGTCACCTACGATGGAGTGTGTTGGTACAATCATGGCTCACTGCATCCTCAAACTTCTGGGTTCAAGTGATTCTCCCACCTCAGCCTCCTGAAGAGCTGAGACTACAGACACTTGCTCCCATGCTCAGCTAATTTTTTTTTTTTTTTTTTACTTTTTGTAGAGATGGAGTCCTGCTATGTTGCCCAGGCTTATCTCAAACTCCTGGCCTCAAGCCATCCTCCCACCTCGGCCTCCCAAAGAGCTGGGATTACAGGCATGAGCCACTTCATATAGCCCAAATCATTTTAAATAGACGCTTCTCTCTTAATCACTTTATTTTCAACTTGCAGCCTCTATTAGACTAAAGTAAATGATTAAAAACCTGCAAAAGTTCTCAAAGTTCTTGTTGAAATCCTTCTAACCTATTTTAGTGTCTCTTAAAGAATGCTGTTGACTGCATCTTGGCCCAATAACCTGTTCCTTATTATTTGGAGATTTGAGCGGTGAGTTCAATAATCAAAGGAAAACCAACCCTTGAGATATCTTTAAAAATTATGCCTAGAAGAGGAACCACTGGAGTATTTACAATTTTAACTAGTTTTTCTTCAGCGGGTATCAGAGAAACTGTGATTAAATGGCATGAAAGGAATGATTTGCCTATTGTCTGATTAATATAATCAGCTAAAGGAAACAAATCTGATATTTTATCATATGCATTTACTGTTTTTGTTCCTCCTAAGTGAATTATAAAGAGCCAATCTCTAAAACTAAAGATTTTTAGTTTAAATTAAATAAGAAATGTCTTATTTAATCCAAAGGCATTAGAGAAACCATGCACAATTTCCCTCCCCCCAACACACACACAATCATACTTACATTTATCTGCCACTGAAACTATTTCAAAACTCTTCAGTGGAATTAAGATATAAAGAGATTTTGAGATCTGGTCAAAGTTATCTAAAAACGTTCATTTCTATCAGAAAGAACTATTATACTTTGTAAGTGTTGTTACTGCCATCACTAGTGACAATGATTCTCTGTGAGCAATCTCCAGTCAACCTCTACTGAAACTCTCTTCTAAACTAGGTCTTGACTTTTGGACATCCACGTTCATCTTTAAATTGTCCAATTTTAGCAAGAAACATGTGGAATCAGTGTAACTAGAGTCCCCCACCACTGAAATCTAATCGCTATGGCTCTCTTGTCAGGTTCCACATTTTCTACTACCCCCAGATGTTGTCTGATCACCCTGGCCTGCATTCAACAAAAATCCCATTGGGTCACCTCAGCCAGAATTTCATCTCATCCCTGAGGTTTCTTCTTAGTAACTTCCTATCCATTGACCCTGGCTTATACCTGGCTTCCCACTTTCTTTGTATTCAGAGCTGAGCTCGATCTCATTCCCCTAAAACAAAACCTCATTTTTGTAGCCTGCCTATATATTTATCTCAAGTCCCCTTGAATAATCTCTCTTCTTTTTTGAGACGGAGTCTTACTGTGTTGCCTAGGTTGGAGTACAGTGGCATGATCTCAGCTCACTGCAACCTCCGCCTCCTGGGTTCAAGCAATTCTCCTGCCTCAGCCTCCTGAACAGCTGGGATTACAAGCACGCATGACCACCAGGCTAATTTTTGTATTTTTAGTAAAGACGGGGTTTCGCCATGTTGGCCAGGCTGGTCTTGAATTCTCGGCCTCAAGTGATCCATGCACCTCAGCCTCTCAAAGTGCTGGGATTATAGGTGTGAGCCACCTTGCCTGGCTTCAATAAGATCTTTTTACCATATTTAACAAGTATTATCAATAATTTTTAAAAGAACTCTACCATCTGTTATTTGGAAATTTTTGGAGAAAAAAGAAAGGCATTTTTCTGACATACCTTGATTTTTTGCTTTGAAGTGTTTCTTCAGCCACAGTAATTGAAAGAAGTTTTCAAGATAATGCTTAAATGAAAGATTCAATCTTTTGTGGTCCATTGAATTTGTGATGCATATGATGGCAAGAATAGTAATTTTATAAAGTTGAATCCTCTGCATTTTATCTGACTCAGCAGACCTCTACCAGATTGCTGTGTCAGGGAAAGCCAGGCTAGCCCTTTGGCAGCAATCAGAAGTCAGAGAACTGCTTCTTGCCCTAAAAATACCTGCATGTGCAAATATTTCCAGTCAGGTCTATCCTTAAGCTATAGGGAGATGGCACAAGATGGAATCTGTGTCATCCTGTAGAATAAAGTCTTTTTGTGATCATTATCCTAAGGCTTTGAAAATTCACTTAAATCTTCTTTGTAATGTTAAAGAGCTCACAGGGCCTATTGCCTTTGCCATTTTGACCACTTCTAGGCCAGCAAACTGAGAGGCATAAGTGTGCCATGCTGGCAGCTCAGCAGGAGTGACACCCAGGCTGTTCTTGACAGAGCTTTTTGATGGGAAAGTTAAAGAAAATAGTCAAGTCATGCTCAGAACTCTTTTATCTGAAAATTGTTCTAAGCAAGGTGATGGTTTCCAATTAATACTCTGAAAATTAATATCAGTAAGAGCATCTCTTTCAAAATTAATATTGATATGAACAATAATTCATTGAATTTAGAATAATAATGCATTGCTATTAATGCTTCTGGCCCTTAGCCCAGGAAAATCAAGAAATTAAGCATTTTCCTTAGGACATAGACTTTTTTTTTTTCGTCTGTAGTTTTCTATAAATTATCTCATTTGCTGATAATAAGATTAGTTTATGGTAAGCCTTTTTGGGAACATTTATGTTTAATTTCTCAGGTTTTCTTCTTTAACAATTTCTCAAGTCTATTGAGAGGGCATGATACCTAACATTACTAGATTAGGCGTAGGAGGATAATATGAGGTTTGGATGCTGTTCAAACCTAGAGAAAAAAAATTACTTTTTGTTTATACTTATATTTTCTAAAGTAGTCTTTAAATTTGTTTTTCTTACCACTTCACTGAACTCCTGTCAAAACGCAACAAATCATGGGCTTTGCAATTATACCAACCTGGGTTTAGAGCCTGTCCCTTAACCATCTTGTGATTTTAGATAAATTACATTGTGTAGCAGGCAATTAGGAAATGTTGACTTGCTTTTAAAATTTTTCCGATCTTGCCTTTAACCTCACTTATTTGCCATAGAAGTACACTTCTTTCTTTACATTTTAAATCCCACTTTCTCAGGCATATAAAACAGCATAGCTGCTATCCAGGTGCCCAAAATACAACACATGTGAGAGATACATTACACAAATGTAATTGTAATATATTTTTAGTTCATTGTGGCTCAATTTTCATCACATTTAAATGATCACAGTTCACAAATATATATTCCCCATATCCAGAGCTTGATTTTTGACTTTACTCCACTTCCAGGGCCATGTTTCTCAACCAGTGGCAGAAGTACCTCCTTGGAGTATTTACAAATGCATGTAAATGGTTTCACTTTTCAGTAAGTGGCTGGCATCGGAGATACTAAATATCCTGCAAAGTGTGGGACAGTCCTACATGTTGAAGAACTGTTTTCCTAATACCAACAGCACCCTTTGGGATAAACATTATTCCAGAGGAAACTCTAGAAAGAACATTCTTAACGAATAATCTTTAAAATCCCTTCCCCCGTTACTAATTTCTACAAAAACCCCTCACAAAATCTCTGAAAGCCATAGCGCTTTTGTCTCTCTCTTCCCTCGCCCTATTTGGCTCACTTATTTCCTACTTCCACTTAGCCTGTCTGATTTCTTGGTTTCTTACATTATCTCTGAATTTTCCTTTTTTTTTTTCTTTTCTTTTTTCTTTCTTTCTTTTTTGTTTTTTGAGACGGGGAGTCTCGCTCTGTTGCCCAGGCTGGAGTGCAGCGGCGCAATCTCGGCTCACTGCAAGCTCTGCCTCCCGGGTTCACACCATTCTCCTGCCTCGGCTTCCCGAGTAGCTGGGACTACAGCTGCCCACCGGCACGCCCGGCTAACTTTTTGTATTTTTAGTAAAGAAGGGGTTTCACAGTATTAGCCAGGATAGTCTCGATCTCCTAACCTTGTGATTCGCCTGCCTCGGCCTCCCAAAGTGCTGAAATTACAGATTCTTTTTTCTTTAATAGACCTCTAGAGATAGCTTGGCAAGCAAAAAGTTTTGATTTCAAGAAGCTAGAAGAAGGAAGCGGGGATAATTTGAGAACTCATCCATTAATAATGCTTATTCCTATTTGACATGTAGAAGAGGCATGCTACTGCTGCCAGCACCTAAAGTCCCAAGGAGTATGAAAGATACAGTGTCAAAGGGCCAGGGATGTGGGCAGCATACCTCTCCTGTCAACACGTTCATGTGCAGATTCCCGGAGGCAGGCCAAGGACACAGACATTGATGGCAACCATTTCCGAAGCTGATTTTGTGAACAGACACTTAGGTTAAGTATGGTCAGAAATCTGTGTATCATCTCTCTTCTGAGTTGGCATTATCTGAGATATATGTATGTATGTTTGTGTGTGTGTGTATATATAAAAATATATACATACATACATATATAAAATTATACATATATAATTTTATATATGTATGTATACCCTGTTTATGGTAATGATTGTGTTTTCCATGACAATATTGTCTTTATTTGTAAATGTTCATGGTATATATGTATAAGAAATATTATGTGCTTGGGGTGTAAAATATTTGTTAAAATAAGGGCATATATTTATGAGGACAAATTTTTCCTCTGAATAGGAATAAAGTCATAACAGTGTTACCAACTATTAAATAATTTTTATTACATAAAAAGAGAGAAAGTTGATGATAGAAGAAAAGAGGATTCATTTGATAATTCCAGTTCATAATAGGAATCTTTGCAATTGCATATATGATATTCATATGGGTCTCTGAACCTATAAATTGACCAGATAAGAACTTTGTAGTTCAAAAGAAGTGTAAGAAAAGCAAATATTCCTGTATTTAGCTATTCATTCTGACCTTGACTAATAGCTACAAATTATAACACAAAGGAGGGAATACATTATCTATGTGACAGCAAGTTCGAAAAGTAAGAGCCACCACCCAAATATCTATAAATTTTGTTTTAAAATTTTTTTCTGGCTCAAAATTTGACCTTAATAATCACAGCTTACATTTGAAAAGAAAACAAAAATTCTATTTCAAACATAGGGATGACAGAATATCCCAGTGTAAGAAATGTCATAAACACATTCTTATTTTTCTTCTGTGTGATTTATTGTAAGAATAACTCAAATAGAAAGAGAATGGAAAGAATGGAAATGATATTCATAAAACAGAAAAAAAAATCCATGGGGAATGAAGTAGCTCTATTAACTATCAGAAAAACTATAGTATCTTAGGTTTCAAATTTATTGTTTCACCAAACAGTATTTTGAGGTGGGAAAACGTGTCTCCAGTTTGCAAGAACATTGAATTCTTACTTTAAAGGGAATGCTTGTGAGAGTCAATTGGGATACTGTTACACTTGAATGGCCAATGTCCATATACGGTTGTTGGTTAAAGAAGAATAACAGGAATTCTGTATTAAGATAAAGCTCACTACAGGCAGGTCAAGAATTATGCTCTATTCAATACATTCGAAACCATAAGTATTTTAAATTATTCTTTTGGCTAAGGGGGATCTCCAGATGACTTATTCATCCTAGTCATCATACCTTCACCAAGACTGCATTCCTAAAGAATACAACAGTTGTTGAATATTCTGTAGCTCTACATATTTGGCTAAACTTTCCGCATGAACTTGAAATGAGGCAAACATTGATTCTATAAGGGTGAACTTAATAATATTTCATTGGTATTATATCATAATGTGATTATTTCTCTTCTTAAAAAATCCAAAAGTAATACAGTTTTGCAGCCTCTTGATATTGATATTCAATGTCATGTATCTGATCAGTAGCAGAGCTTCCCAAGTAAGTCTAATTCATAAATCTTATGATCTTTTCACTCTGCCCAGTGATGGGCAGAGTACATATCTTTATTATGGAACTTATCAACCTTTAATAGTCTTTATCTAACTTAAAGGATTTTGCTCTCTGGCCTTTTTTGTTTGTTTAAAAAAGCAAGCTAAAATTTGGGTATAAAATTAAAGCAATAATTTCAGGCACTAGATTTTTTTTTTTTTCTTTTGGCCCTAGTTTTATGAACCCAGTATGGGATTTACAGTCAATACGTTTCTTAGGCAATTGTATAAGGAGTCTACAGAATATTGTTTATATGTTTTTCTAAACATAATTAGAATAGTATTCTTTAAATCAGTTTCATTTGAAAGACTGACTTAAATGCTAACAGATAAGAATTCATAAATTTCCTTTTTTATATTAAATAATTACAAATATTTCTGTTTTTCTTTTTGAAAAGTGACATATTTTCTTTTTCCACTCAATTTCAACTCCCTCATAAATATTTGAAGAGATTTCTTTGGAAAATACTAACATTTGAGGAAATAACTTCTGAAAATAATTTTCCCAAATACAGCCATTTGCATTAATACAACTTTTAAATCTCTGATCACTCCTTTATGAGGGACTATTCAGAAATTTAATGTGTATTGTGACTCTGTAGGAGGAAGATTTACATGGAGCATATTTCCAAATTATTTTTATTACTATTAGTTGTAACAGTAGTAGTAACACAGCTTCATATCCTCAATATCAGCTTTAGGAATGTTGGCATAACCATGTAACTTGAAGTGTGAGCATGTGCATACAAGCACACACACGTGTACACACACACACCACCACCACCACCAAAGAAACGAACATACTCCTTGTGAAATAAACTGACCTATTTTTAAGAAAAAAGTCGAGATAAAATTCTAATGATGATAGATATGCTAACGAAAACCTATCAGTTACTTAAAATCAGGTAATTATCAACTTTTACTAAGTATATCATTATATGTAAAATATGATATTGTATAATTTTAAGAACACAAAGAATTATAATATCTGCTCTTTGACTATTAGAAGTTTAAATCAAGTGAAAAAACAGAACAGAACATATACACATTTACAGAAAAAATTAAAACAGCAGTACATAATTGTCAAATAGTACACAAATCAGAGAGCAGATTGAGGAATTCTTGTGGGCTCAGGTGGTCAGTAAAGCTTTACAGAAACGTAGAGTTTAAGCTGGACTTTGAAGATTTGTAGAAATTATACGGATGAAGATGTGGGTAAAAAGTTTCAAGTAGGGAGATGGCACATACTAAATGATAAAGTGATGACAATGTTAAGTTTGTTTGGAAAATGAATATGACTGTATTGGAAGCTCTCTGTGAAAGAGTAGAAATGAAGTAGAAAAGATGGTGAGTACTGGAAACCAGAGTTAGGCATTTAGACTTTATCTAATCCAAGAAATATTTGCAAATATTTTAGGAAAATTTATTTGGAAACTACGTATAGTATAATTTGAAATGTGGCAAGGATGGAGGAAAGGAAAAAGGGGGACATAAGTAAGTGGCATAAACAAGACCATGCATTTGTGCAGGCTGTGCACTGAACATTTCTGGGGTATCATTATATAAACTATAATCTGCACATCTGTGGACAGTGGCTTTGCAGATAAAAGATAAAGTAAATGGTAGCAAAATGAAGGACAGAGAGTGAAGAAAGTTATGCAAGAAAAGGTTTGAATTAGTGCAGCAAGTTAGTGCCCTGATTAGGGGGGTCAAATTCTTTTTCATAAAAAGGAAGATCTAGGCATGTTTGAAGTTTAAAGAGAAGAAGGCAATGGTAGAATGATTAAAAAGACGTACATGAAAGAACTGGTTTCTAAAGAGGTTGTGATAGAAAGCTGAGACAGAGGATCTGGTCTTTGATAACATTTGGGTACTTTTTTCTTTGAAGGAAGGAAGCAAAGATGGACATAGATCATTCCATTATTATTTCCTCAAAGAACACACTACAGACAGACAGGGGTGTCTAGTAAACCTATGGAATCCATTACAGGAAAGTCAGGCAACTTCAACTCACCAACTACTGCTGTTCTTCCACCTGGGAAGACTGAGAAAATGGTTTTCATATAATCTTGGGGCTAAGTTGTTGTGCATGTTAAAATGGTGAATTTAAATATCTTGTATTTTAGGGCCAATAAAAAAAGGCCAGTGCAGTCTCTAGCAAAAACAGTCCTTTAATGAAATCTCCAGAGGAAGAAGAGAGGTGAGTCATCCATTTTACTCAATAAAGTACTCAAGCAACTTGTTGATTTTATAGTAATCTTATGATTTTAGGTCAGCTAACTCTATGACATATTTAATCATACAGCTTACATTTTATCAATTAAAGCTATGCTATAAATCAATAAATATCTAATTAACATTTTAATAATCAAAATATGATGCTGGAATTTAGAGGCTACACAGACCTAGAAGATTTGGTCATTATCCTCAAGGAGCACACCATACAGTTGGAAAGACCACACACATGTTCACATACAACACAGGCATACACAAATAGATACGATGAAAAGCCAGCATAAAATACCACTGTTGTAAAAGCTAGCAAGAATTATGGGAACTCAGAGGAGAAAGTAAGTGATCAATGTGAAATGAGACTTTGTAGAAAAATGTGGCTGTCCTGTACCCTGAAAGGCAGGTAGTGATACCTATTAAAGAGTTTAATTTAAAGGTATACTCTAGTATCAGAAGAAAGGAGCCAAATAATCCTTAGTATACTTAGTATAACTTGTAGTGCATATTATAAGTTCTGTTTTATTCATAATTTAATTATATTTTGGATTGCTAAATGCCTTAAACTAAATATTTATTTGTGTCTAAAAGTATGCAAGGTTATGGTAGGAATTCTGGAAAATACAAAAAAGGATATAGATAGATAGATAAATAGATAGAGATAGATAGATAGATAGATAGATAGATAGATAGATAGATAGATAGATAGATAGATAAAACCACATCATTCTGTGGTTAACTTGGTTCAGATCTTCCACCCATAGAAATCAGATGCCAGCAATTTCTGAGAATTGCATCCCACTCAAGAGTACATAATGATTGCAGGATCAATCAGTGTCTTAGAAACCTGAAAAACTCTAAAAAAGAACATCTAATGTGACCTGCAGGGGTGGAGAGGGAGGGTTAGACTGTGTGCTTATAACCAAGAAAAATCAATTCATCTTTAAGCATCACTTATAATAAAGAGAGGAAATTCATATCTAAGAGGCCTTTAAACTCTAATAAGGGACATGTATGAAGTGTTCCTCAGATTTAAGTTTGAAAATAAGTTCCGAGTGGCCAAAACACCCACTTATTTACAGAAAAATTTAAATTTTAGGGGAGAAACATTTACTGGTCCACCATGAAAGCAGAGTGTCATTTCTATTTCTTGTCATACTTGTGGGGAAAATTGTGATTTGCCCAATAAGGAGTTACAAAGATGAATTTGCGGTTACTGAACTCAGGCAGTGGACCTTCCAATGAAAGAAGCTAGTCGAGAGGTACAAGACAGACTCAGATAAAGGCTAAATTAAAATATTCAAACCTGCCAAAGACTCATAAGAGGAAAGATATGTGGTAATATTCTAGTAGTATTTATCTCTGGTGAGATCGTATCTTAAACTATACTTGAGTATATTATATGTATATAAATATAGTATCTTAACATGTAGTATATATAATATGTATATTTTCTGGAAAATACAAAAAAGATATATATATCCTTTTGTATATATATCCTTATATATATCTATATATATCCTTTTATGTAAATCTTTTTTTGTATTTTCCAGGAAATATACATATTATATATTCTAGTAGTATAATATATATCATATATTCTAGTAGTATAATATATATTATATATTCTAGTAGTATTTATCTCTGGTGAGATAATATCTTAACCTACACTTGAGTATATTTTATATATACTATATATAATTTATATAATATGTAGTATATACATAATTTATATAATATATAGTATATATATAAAATATACTCAACTATAGGTTATGATATACTAGAATATTATACTATTAGAATATTACCATATATCTTTCCTCACTGCCTGAGTTCAGAGGACTAAGACACAAATTCACAAGTGATGTGAAGATAAAAAGTTTTGTGGTTTATCTCTAGACCACGGAAACTGACTTTAGCAAAACTAGTAACATCACTTGGATGATCAGAATATTGTGCTTAATGGGAAAGGGCCAGTTGAATGGTTGAGTTATAGGGTAAAAGGCCTTAAAGAAAAAAACTTTGGGTTTAGTTCAAGCGCTTATGTATCTTGGGAGCTATCCAGAGTGCTGAAGAACCACCACAGGAAATAGTCTGTTCCAGCGGACGAGAAACCTCAGTCTCCTGATTTTATGTCTCTCCTTTCTTGAATCTTGCCCTTGGCATTTTTAACACTACTAAAGTCAGTGATCACCTCTCAGCCTCTTTTTTTTTCCCCTGTCCTTAACTCACCAATCCTCCTTTCTGCCTCAATGCAAGTCTATTAGGCCTGTTTTCTCTACCAACTCAAACTGTGACCTAGCCCCACCATTTGATGCTAGGATTCCAGGAGAAATAATTTAAAAATACTGTAGCATCACTTGAATTTAACTGGTTCCTGATAATGGTCTCAACTTACATAGCTATGCACAAATATTCCAATAGCATATCAAATGCAGTTCTGTTTCATGAGAGTAAAATCTATGTATCTAGCAGTTTAAAGGTGTATCAGGAGTTAATTACCAGAGTATTACGGAACTTACTATTGCTGAGCTTTTCTTTACTTCCTATAATAAAGAATAAACTTCCTAACATAATGAAATGACTTATTTATTCATGTAAATAATAGTTGTTTCCATATTTATTTTGAAGCCAAGCTCTCAATTTTTTTTGTATTGCTGAAGGCATGACAACAAATAACCTCAAAAAGCCAATATAGTCAGTTCTATTTGCTCAGTTGTGATATTTGAACCACTCGATACACTGAAGATTTGTGTGGAAATATCAGAATATCTAGAGTTCTGCAGTTGGTAAAATGTCAGAGAAGATTTTATTTTTTAGTCATATTCCTGGAAATCTCACTAAAGGACTCAGGTTACAGAGGATAGGCCAAGGGCAGGGTCTGATATAATTGTCCCAAGGAGAGAAATGAATTTAAAAATTAGCTTAAACCAGAGGAAGTTATTGGCCCACATATCCCAACAGTCTAATGGTGTAGCTTGATTCAAGGATCTGAAACACCCATTAGCATCCAGCTTCTCGCTTTATTTTTGGCTTTATTTTGGCTCATTTGCGTTAACTTCAATCTCAAATATATGATCTCTGGATGGTAGCAAGGTGAATGCAGAAGCTTCAACACTACATGCTCCCAAATTCAAATTCAAATTCAATTTCAAATTCAATGAATCCCTTTCCCCGTGACTCTAGTAAAAACTCTCACTGTTCTGATTAGCTTTGCTTTTAGTCATATTGCCTATCTTAAAACAATCACAGTAGCCAGAGGCATGGAATTTATTGATAGTGTTAGGCCTAGGTCATGCTTCTACCTTGAAGCTGGTGAGAAAGGTCAATTAGCCCACTTACAGGAAGTTCATGAAAATCTTATCAACAAACAGAAGGGCCAATAACAAAAGCAAAGACAAAATAGAAACAGAATCAAATATACACTGCATTGTAGGACTTAGGAAATACCCTGAGGTGAAAACTAAGGAGTAACAATTATTTAACAATAATATTAATAACTAACATTTATTAATGGTTTTTATGTGGACTGTAGTAATTGATCCTAATAAGAACCCTATATGTAGGTAATATTACCATTTTCATACAAATGAAGAACTTATATCTTTGTTTTAAATTATTCTTTCCATCTTTTAAAGTAAATGATTTATTAAAGGGTAAAAACTGCTGGTCCTCTGTTCATAGAAACTCGTAAAGGTTGAGCCTGAGAATTGGCATTATACTTGCCCAAAATGAAAACTAGCTTCTTCCAAACTTATTATGTAACTCTTTCAGAATGCGCAGCATATAAATAGTGATACTTCCCTCCTCTCCCCCCAAGATAATCCCTTCCCTATTCTGTTCTACAAATGAGGTGGTTGGACAGTGGCTAAGCAAAATTGGCAAATTAAATCATCCACCTAAATTCATCTGTGACTATATTTATTAATGATCAAAGTAACAATCTATAAAGAATTCATTTTCAGGATATGTAACCTTTTGTTTGTAATGTTTCCCAAGATTCCTTTTTTTCAAGTTGTTACTGGAAAGCAGGAAGACTCAATTCCTGCATTTGTTTCTTTGGATAGTCGGTGCAAACAGTACATTACTTTATATTACTTGTCTGTTCTCTATTGTCATTCATTTGTTCCTACTGCCCTTTTCTCATTTAGTTCCTGATACAATCCTGCTAACTATTATCTTCTTACTGTAGTTTCATACCACATTCAACAGATACTTATGTATGCTGCATCAGAGAAAATTCTTATTTTGGTTTCATATCAGTGGTAATATTTGCAAGGTTGCTGGTGGTCCAAAGTTTTCTTATATGTTTCTCTTATTATACGGTATCATAATGATTAGCATTATATTTGTCAACTTCTTACTTTGTCAGCTATCATGTTAAGTAACTTATATCCACAAGAAACTCAAAACACTGATTTTATTAACTTGGGAGAAAATGAATAAAAACCTAATACTAATACTAGTGATTAATAATTCAAATTCTTATTTTTTTGAGTTATATATAATATATACAATTAAACATATATATATGGTTTATTTTTATGGGTACATAGTAAGTATACTTATGGGATACATGAGATTTTTTGATTTAGACATGCAATGTGAAATAATAATAATAAGGAAAATGGGGTATCTATCACCTCAAGCATTTATTATTTCTTTATGTTGGAGACATTCCACTTATACTGTTGGAATTACTTTAAAACGTACAAAGATAAACTATTATTGACTGTAGTCATCCTGTTGCGCTATCAAAAACTACATCTTGTTCATTCTATCTAACTATATTTTTGGATATATTAACCTTCCACACTTCTCATCCCTCTCCCCACTACCCTTCCAAGCCTCTGGTAACCATCAATCTACTCTCTATCTCCAAGAGTTCAGCTGTTTTAATTTTTAGCTCCCATAAATGAGCAAGAATATGGAAAGTGAACTTTCTATGCCTGGCTTATTTAACCTAACATATTGTCCTCAAGTTCTGCCCATGTTCTTGTAAATGATAGGATCTCATTCTTTTTCTTGTGGCTGAATAGTATTCCATTGTGTATTATGTACCACCTTTACTTTATCCATTCGTCTGTTGATGGACACTTAGGTTGGTTCCAAATCTTGGCTATTGTGAATAATGCTGCAACAAATATGGGATGCAACTATCTCTTTGATACACTGATTTCCTTTCCTTTGGATATATACCTAGGAGTGGGATTGCTGGATCATACGGTAGTTCTATTTTTAGTTTTTTGAGAAACCTTCATACTCTTTTCCATAGTGACTGTGCTAATTTACATTCCTACTAACAGTGTATGAAGGTTCCCTTTCTTTCACATCCTTGCCAGCATTTGTTATTGTCTGTATTTTGGATAAAAGCCACTTCTTTAACTGTAGTAAGATGATATCTCATTGTAGTTTTAATATGCATTTCTCTGATCAGTGATGTTGAGCACCTTTTCATTTACTGTTTACCATTTTCTTTTTCCTTTTTTCTTTTCTTTTGAGATGGAGTCTTGCTCTGTCGCCAGGCTGGAGTGCAGTGGCACGATCTCGGCTCACTGAAACCTCCGCCTCCTGGGTTCAAGTGATTTGCCTGCCTCAGCCTCCTGAGTAGCTGGGATTACAGGCATGCACCACCACGCCCAGCTACTTTTTCTATTTTTAGTAGAGATGGGGTTTCACCATACTGGCCAGGATGGTCTCGATCTCTTGAACTCATGATCTGCCCGCCTTGGCCTCCCAAAGTGCTGGAATTACAGGCGTGTGTCACCACGCCTGGCCCTCCTGTTTGCCATTTCAAAGCTTTGAATGCATTTTGACTTCAACCCTTCACATCCAGTCAGGCGTAGAATTTTCTACTTGTGGCGGCATGTCGACACTGAGGATGTTTTGGGTTTGGAGCAATTTGGACTTTGGATTTTTGAATTAGGGATGCCTACCCTGTAATATTATTGATTGTATTTTATTTTCTACATTTTCTTTTAATATTTCACTACTGATAGTTTGATATTTTCATATGGGTTTTATTTATCTTCTTCCTTATCCTGTTTATTTTTATAAAAATGGGATCATATGCATGCCTAAGGCATGCCTATTGATTTTCTTCACATAATGAATATCCTATCAAATCAACAAACATAGTTCAAATGTACTTGTGTATATGTTTATATTCTTATATAATGTGATATTTTTCTAGAATTGATCTGTAACACGGAATCACTGGGTCAAATTGTATGTAGATCTTAAATGTATATGTTACCATTTAGTTTCCTCAAAAGCCATAAAACCTCATATTCTCATAAGCATCATATGAGAGCTACACTGCATTTTGAAACTGTCTTTCTTTACTAACTATAGTCATGAGTATCTGACATTAACAGTTTCAAAAGCAGCAGGAGAGATCCTTAGATTCAGATAGGCCAGGGTGGTACTTTTGTTAAAATCGATGAACTTGCAGTGACACATAATTATCACCCAAAGTTCATGGTTTACATTAGGGTTCACTCTTCCTGTTGTGCATTCTATGGATTTTTGCAAGTGTATAACATGTATCCATGATTATAGTATCATAAAGAATATTGTAGTTTCACTTCCCTAAAGTACCTGTGTGCCTCTTCATCCTCTCTCCCCACTAACTCTTGGCAGCCATGGATCCTTTACTGTTTCCATATTTTTATCTTTTCTAAAATGTCATTTAGCTGAAATTATACAGCATGCAGCACTTTCAGATTCACTTCTTTCACCTACTAATATGCACTTAAGATTGTTCCATGTTTTTTCATGGCTTGATAAGTTATTTCTTTTTTAGCACTGAATAATGTTCCATTACCTGAATGTATCATCATTTGCTTATTCATTAACCTACTGACTAACATCTTGGTAGCCTCTAAGTGTGGCAATTATGAATAAAGCTTCTATAAACATCCACGTGCAGATTTTTGTGTGGACTTACGTTTTTTATACATGTGGAATAACACTACATAGTCTATAGATAAAGCTAAACCTAGGGTGATTTATAATTTGTTATAAAAACTAGGACAATTTTGAGAGTAAAAGGAGGTGTTGTTAATAATTATAAAGAGATGTTGCAAATTGGGACTATTCCATGCAAACAAAAACAGTCACCCTACTTATAATTCATGTAAAGCCATATAAATATGCAATTACCCTATGCAATTATTAGGATCACTAATTCTAGTTTATGTGAGTATTTCAGATAATAAATACATTTGAGAATTGGTGAGAAACCTAGATATCATCCAAGTTGAATTACCTGCATTTATAGAAGAAAAATCTGAGGCTAGCATAAGAAAAATGACATGTTTATTGTCACACAATTCTTTGGCACTAGAATTATTTACAGAACCCAGGTGATTGAATTTCAGCCCAGAATTATTTCTATCATAACAATTCTAAAAGTAGTACAAACACTACAAAAATACTAGCATCTTTCTATCCAAAGTCAGAATTTCTTACCTTTAGGTAAACGGTATTGCCACATCAGAGATTAGGTATAAGGTTTTCCTCAACAAGTTAAAAAATCAATCAGAACACGTTTGATTCCATATCTGAGCATGAAAAGAGAACACCTGGATTTTTATCATAAACCATCCATTCTTTCATTAAACTTATATTGTATCACTTGCACATGAAGATTAACCACTAGTTCAACAGCCCAATCTAAAAAGTGCAAGTGGCAGATTCACCTGGTTCCTACAGAGACAGATAATATATATTTATGATATTATGTACTCAAAGTATTACAAAAACATACAAGCTAGGTGTCATGAAGACCTGGAACTCTTCAAAACACACTGACTATAGCTCACTCAGGATCAACCTAAGGAAGCTTCCAATCGAAAAGCTAAGGCATGAGGTGCCCAGAGTGTGAATGATTTATTCTGGGCCCTAAAAGTCAGAGTAAGGAATAAAAAATTTTGGTGGACAGGTATGCTGCAATTTTCAGAGTGTTAATTGGCGTAGGCCTCTTGAGAAGGTCACATTGTGGAAGGACTGGATAGAGGATGCAAGATAAGGGAGAGAATGGAGGATTCAGGAAATTCCTTGGGCCCTATCATTTCATTTTGTGGTTAAGAGTATGGGTCCTGCAACCATCAACTCGTCATTTACAGCAACATGGCACAAGTATACATATGTAACAAACCTGCACATTATGCACATGTACCCTACAACTTAAAGTATAATAATAATAAATAAATTAAAAAAAAAAAAAAAGAGTATGGGTCCTAGAATCACACTGCCTGGATTTGAAACCTGAATCTTCTGCTTATTGATTGCATGTTTTTGAAAGTTACTTAAGCTTTTTGCTTTGTTGTCCTATCTATGAAGTGGTAATAATAATTGGTCTTATCTTTAAGAGTTGTATAAATGAGATAATGCTTTATGGCATGCTTGGAATTGTGCTTAATACGTACTAAGTATAGAACAGATATTAGATATTATTATTATTGTCTTTACTATCAGTCTCAGGACAAGCAGTATGTCAGGGACCAGGACTATGAAAGCTGGCATTTCAGCTACTTTCTCAATTTAACAGCCTAAAATACTACATGACATTCATCACTATTTCTACTGTAGGAACACAAGGCATGCATAAGGTCAAAGGCTATTTTCTCCTTCTTCTAAACTTCTGAAAAGTTGCTAAAGTAAGAGAAAAAAATTTTTCTCTGTATTTGTCACCCATCAGCTCAGAGACCCAGAAAAAAGAGTGTTTATTTATGCCAAGGATATTCTTGTGACATAGCTACTCTTAGAGATACAAATGTCCTTGATATCTGAATCCAGACATCTTCACATCTATACAGTACTCAAAATAATTTCTTGTACAAAGTTGCATATCGTTATATATAAATGTCAAATGATTGAATCGTTGAAAGGTTACAAAGAAGGGAAAAATGGAAAGAAACCTGAGATTGAAAATAAATAAATAAATAAATAAATAAATAAATAAATAAATAAAACTAAACAAGGAAAAAGGCAGGCAAAGCATGATGAGATGAATGGATATTACCAGCAAGAGAAAGTGGATCCATCTGGAAAGAAGGAACTGCAAGATGTTAGCTTAAAACAAGAAGAATGCCTGGAGTGAGGAGGGAATGTAGCAGAACTATAGAAAGATAACAGGACAGAAAGAGGCAAAATAAGAGGAAGATAAGAAGATGGAAAACAGGTATAAGAGGCAGTCACAGAATTTTATAGGAAGATAAAAATAGTAATCTGGAACAAGTGGATTTTTGGCAGCCTGAAAACAGTCTCAGATAACAACATGCATGACAAGCATGAAGCTGCAATGAATGTCTGTTCACAGACTTGTGACTTACCGATGCAGCTATTTCACAAGAGATTTGAAAAACAGTCTGAGAGAATACTGAGAATATTGTACACATAGGAGTTTTGATGGTTCGTCATGATTATTTACTTTTTGCTATAACATATAAAACGATTCTAAACAATGGTGATGATGTTCTTTCAAATTTTTGTGTAAATTGTTTTATTTTATATAAAAAGCACATCAGATCAGAAATGTGGGGAAGAGATGCTTCTCAGCATTTAGTTTTATATCCCTGAAGCTAATTCCACTTCCATGCCAAGTAGATGTTGGAATTTTTCCGTTGACTATTACACAAATTTCAAAAAGCCAAACTATTTAGTCAGAGGATAGTTTATGGCCCATTAACAATACATTTGCTTCTCAGAACTGTAAACACGGCCTTATGGATCTTAATGTAATTGTTTAGGATGAGTGTGTTGGCAAGAACTGTTGGAATCTGTTAACACAGTCTGGAAAGCAACGTGTTTTAAGCAAATCTGCAAAATGTTACCAACTCATTAAGCTAAGAGCTTTATGACTCAGTGTTCTAAAGCAATTCTGTGAGGTAGTACTTCCAAACAAGGCTATATATCCATTTCTGGTTCTGCCATGATTGATGTGTATATAGAGGGGACCGACTACATTCCTCATTGCACTGTGCTAATGAAGTTTGATCATATTGTTGATTTTTTTCTCAACATTCTTCTTACATTCTGTTATATAACTAAAAGAGTACAGAGAGGTATGTATACACATTCTATGGAATAGGTTTTGCTGTATTTAAATATAGTATGGAAAATGCAAAGATGCTTCCAAAGCTATGTTTCATAGATACAGTATTAATGCCAATACATTCCAACTCTCCTGCTTGTTCTTTTAAAATTCAATCTGCCATGGACATTTGGGATTGGAAGAAACTTTAGATATCATATAGTCCAACCTTGTGTTTACTAAGGCAAAACTTTCTATAGAAATCCTGTTGGATGGACTGAAATTCTGTACATTTCCAGTGGGGGAGCCTTGATTCAATTAGAACATTTTCAGTTACAACTTAAAGAAACACAACTTAAATAAGGCAATTGGCTCTCAAGACTGAAAAATTCAGCAGTGTCATTCATTTGTATGATTGATGGTTTAAAAATCTCAAGTTATGTCACCATATTTCTTTATCTCTTAATCCTGTTTTGTTTGTTTATTTATTTATTTATTTATTTATTTATTTATTTATTTATTTTTCAGATGACTTGCCTCCCAATCTGCTTTTTCTTCGCGGTACCACTCAAGGCTCCAATGTTATCAACATGTCAGTGACCAGCACAAAGAAAAAAATTGCTTCTAGCAGTTCAAGCCAAAGTCCTAGATTTGAGTATGGCAGACTGATTGCATTACAGACCCATCTCTAAACCAAACACTGGGCACAGGGAAGAAGGAATATGTAGAATGCTCAAGTTAGTCATAAACCCATGCAGAAGTAGCCCCTAAACCAGAGTGATTTGGTAATTTTACTGATCTTATCTGGATTATTTTTAATTTCCTCCTTTCTCTCATCCTCAACAACACATTGAGGTCACAATCGTTTCTTCTGTGTCTTCAGTCAATTCCTTCTCTTCTAATGACACTAATACTGCCTTAATTAAAATTGTCATTAAGGTTTTGTCTGAAACAATAGCTAGAGACATAGCTAGAGAGATCTCACTGTCTCCAGTCATCTCTCTAAACTATTCTTTATATTGTTGCCACTGTGGTAGACTTTAAACCCATTTTTCATTGTCTACTGCCCCATACCAATGAGTCCATCCATCCCTTTAAGATCTATCCTTTATTTTTTCATGTCAAATTCTGCCTTCTTTAAGATCAACATTGTTCTCTTCTATTATCACATAATTTTCTCTACTTTCATTATATAGCCTGTCTTTATATTAGGTTTTAGATGCCTATATCTTCTACTAGACTGAGTATCTAGAGAATATGAACCATGTTATTCATCTTTATATTGACAATAGTACTGAACATGACATGTTGCTCCAGGCAAGTTTTCAATAAACATTAGCCAAATTTAACCACCGAAGTGCTGAATTATCCAATATAAACCAAATGTGTTTTAAGAATGTAATCTTGGCCAAAGTATGCAAGGAAAGGCAAATATATCACTACGTAAGATTTTATAACCCTATTACCTAGGAGGTACAGGTAGGTCTCAGTGTCTAGTCAGTATCAGGAGACAGTTCTCCATAGGTCTCCTGCATTTCTTTAAATCTTGCAAATTAGACACTGAATGCTTCTATTCTGATCTATCTTTTCAATAATGCTTTCCTTGAAAACATATATCTTTGGAAGACAGAGATACTGACTCCCTCCGGAGTAAAACCTATGCTTGTTTATGGTGTAGTACAAAACATTCAGGTTTCCTCAGCTTAGAGATTCTCCCTTGCGCTGCATGTGTGGGTGTCATCAGACTTGACCCTCTTCATAGCATTTTGTGGGAACTACAAAATGCAACCAATGTGAGGAAATACTGATGCTCTGGATACTACTATTGCTGAGAGAAATAAAGCCTTTGCCTCTGATTCAGGTGTCTCATGTCTTCTGCCAGAATTAAAAAAACTGGGACATGATAATTGTTAACTTGAAAGTGGGGTGAAATCTCAGAACTCTCACAGTTCTTAACAGTCTGTGGTCCAAATAAGCTGTAGAAGTTCATATTTATTTATGAGACTTGGGCTTTTAAATGATATATCTATGTCAAGTTGAATCTCATAGAATTCCAGACTTGGTCTTGTATGACCCCCACTAGATATTTTAAGTAGGATGAAGCCAATATTTTACTTATCAAATCCGTAAAGCTAGCAATAATCAGTAAATTGACAAAATAATAGCTACATTACTTGACAGTCTATTTTATGCCAAGTGTACTAAATGAATAAATATATTAAATTCTGCATTCCTTACATCAGTAAATACTACCATTCGCCAAGTTGTATAAGAAAAAATCTGAGTCTCTTGCTTTCCTCTATACCTAATTAGATTTTTATTTCTAGAGATCTATTATCTCTTGAGTTTTTCTGTTTTTTTCCCATGTCCACTGCTTCTACCAAATCTCTCTTCCCAATTAATAAAGTAATCTAAATTTTCTCCCTTCTTATCTTATCATCCCGTACTATAAGTTCTGTAGACTGAATCAAGAGCGAACTTTCAAAAGGGAAGTCTACATAATGGTAAAAGGATCAATTCAACAGGAAGAGCTAACTATCCTAAATATATATGCACCCAATGCAGGAGCACCCAGATTCATAAAGCAAGTCCTTAGAGACTTACAAAGAGACTTAGACTCCCATACAATAATAATGGGAGACTTCAACACTCCACTGTCA
>NW_012101398.1:331715-418848 GCF_000951045.1 Mandrillus leucophaeus | reverse complement strand
TGATGGGTGCTGACGAGTTGATGGGTGCAGCACACCAGCATGGCATAAGTATACATATGTAACAAACCTACATGTTATGCACATGTACCCTAGAACTTAAAGTATAATTAAAAAAAAAAAAAAAAAAGAAAGAAAGAAATCCTATTATTTACTCCCATTGTATTTTGGATAAAGCCCATACTCTTCAACTACAGTTGCATTTGACAAGAGACCTTAAATAAAAATACATTAAATAAGACAGAAGCATATTTCTTTCTCATATATCACTTTGCGGGTAGACTACTAAGCTTGGTATGGTGGTTCTGCTTATTGAAGTTATTGAGAAAATTAGGCTCCTAATAACTTATTGTTTCACCACTCCTAAAGTTGTCTCTCATAGACATTATCCAAGATGTCTCTATTCCATGATTGTGTTCCAAGCAGGATAGAAGAAAGGAGGAAAGGGATGGACATGGTTTTCTCTATAAATACATAACTAGACATTTATTCAGATCTATCCTGCTTATATTCTATTGGTCATAACTTAGTCATATGGTCACATTTTGCTATAAGAGAGTCTGGGAAGCTTTATGGTTTGTATTCTGGGAATCTTTATGTTCATCTGAAAATTGGGGTTTTAATTATTATGGAATGATGAGGGATTGAATGTGGGCATCTTACAATGGCAGTTTCTGCCACCCTTGACTACCAAGGCCACTATCTGGCCCCATCAAATAATATAGTATCCTGTGAAAACATTATTAAAACACTTCTAACATTATATGTTTTAAAAACTTGCATCCCCTCAATTGGACTTACGAGCTTCTTGAGGACTATGTCTCACATACTCAAATTTTGACATCTAATAAGGTGCTTATATATAATAGTTGCAAAAAAATAACTGAATGAATATTATACTCATGACATTACTGCAACTCTGGACATTAAAATTCACATTTTACATCTGGAGAAATTTGGGCTCAGGAGATACTTAAGCAACACAGAATTCGAACTTATACCTGCCTAACTCACTCACTCAGTCTTTTTTTTTTTTTCTTTTTTTCTTTTTTTTTTTCCGCAACAGTCTCACTCTCTGGCCCAGGCTGGAGTACAGTGGTTGCAATTTTGGCTCATTGCAACTTCCGCCTCCTGGGTTTGAGCTATTCTCATGCTTCAGCCTCCTGAGTAGCTAAGATTACAGGCATGCACCACCACACCCAGCTAATTTTTACATTTTTCAAAGAGACGAGGTTTCGCCATGTTGGCCAGGCTGGTCTTGAACTCATGGCCTCAAATGATCCACCTACCTAGGCCTCCCAGAGTGCGGGGATCACAGGCATGAGTCACAGCTCCTGGCCCTGCCTAACTCTTAAGTCCAGGATCTTTTTACTGCACACCATTAGCATTCCTTTTAATCTTATAAAATTTCCAGATCATTTAAAAATAATCACGATTGATCTCAGTTGTATAATTCTAGGTAAAACAGTTTTCTTGGTCTCCCACTTCCCCATAAAAATAGTGGAAGACTTTTGAGATCCCTTCAATTCCTGGATTTCTCAGATTGTGAAAAAGATAATCATGTGAAAAATTAAGAAGACAATAACAATCTTTTATTACTAAGCTCTTCCCAAGGGGCTGGACACATCTGGTTCTCTGTGCCTTTTAACTGGTTTTATCTTTTTTAATTAACATTTTTATACTGCCTTTCATACTTAATCTTTTCTACATTATTTGTGGAAGCAGAAGAAATATGAACACATTTTCTGACGTCTTTTCAGGAATACTTTTTGCAGGGTCTACACTTAGAAGGATGATGATAGCACGGACTCTTTCTAATCTTGGCTGAGATATTATGCCCTCAGAAGTAATCCTTGACATATTTTTTCAAAGAAGCATGTACTAATTATAAAAAATGTTTGTACAATTTTAAAAATAAATACTTGATACTATGAGAACTGATAAAACATGGTGGCAGGAAGGGAGCCAAGATAAATCCTAGATATTTACTGTTTATTCTTATTTTAGAGATATTTTAGTGGATATACCAACTGTTGATTTGTTTTGCTCATCTCTGCAGTAATAAGGAATTACAAAACAGAAATTCCATCTACATCTAATTAAAACACACATACATAGGCACATATACCTATACAACTGGATATATGAAGCCCAGAGATAAGAGGATAAATAAAATTTTGTATCTTGGGAAAGAAATGTGGGCCTTATTAAATTTTAAAGAAATGTCTTGTGTGAAGGAGGTTGCCTGTTTGTTTACAATGGCCTTGAGGTTATAGAGAAAACAATCTTTTTCTTTTTATAGATGTTCTTGCAATTGTGAAAATTACCCCATGGCATGTAATATATATTGACTTTGTCAGCTTGCATATACCTAGTCTTGCCAATACAGTTATTTGAAATTAAATTGACTTTCCTTGAAATGTTTAATTGGAATTCTAAAACTGCTCAACAGACTCACAGCCCTATTGATTGCCTGTTTCCCAAAGGGTGCCTTTTGGCCACAGACCTCCAAAGTGTTAATTGCTTTACTGACTGCCCAAAGCTCTGAGGAGCGAAAGGTTGTGAATTGACTTGATGCTTGACTCAGTTATTAATTTTCAATATATTTACATGACACAGTATTACACAACAATCACAGATACCCTTGTGTTCAATTCAGAATGTCTGCCTTAATTAATTCATCCCAATATTTATTTTAAGGTGAAATGACTTTTTGTTTCCCAAAGGCTTTGAAATATGGAGAAGAGAGGTGATGAAGGTGATCAGCAGTGATGATCCATTTCAGGCGTAGGAGCAATGAAGTCAACAAAGTTTTTGAGAGAATTTGGGAGATGTTTGCTTTTCTCTCACTTTTATACATTCCTCTGATGAACTAGGCAAAAGTGTAACATAACGCATAACCAGTTTTGAAAACTGACTATACATTCTGATCCTGGAAACAAGATATTGAGTTTTGCATCATTGGAAGAAGGTTGCTTACATATTTGTTTATTAAAACATGGACAAAATTTAGCATATAACATACATCATAACTTTTTTTTTTTTTTTGGAGATGGAGTCTCGCTCTGTTGCCCAGGCTGGAGTGCAGTGGCGTGATCTCAGCTCACCGCAACCTCCACCTCCCAGGTTCAAGCAATTCTCCTGCCTCAGCCTCCCAAGTAACTGGGATTACAGGCATCCTCCACCATGCCTGGCTAATTTTTGTATTTTAGTGGAGGTGGGGTTTCATCATGTTGGCCAGGCTGATCTCCAACTCCTGACCTCAGGTGATTCACCTGCCTCACCCTCTCAAAGTGGATTTTCAATTATGCCAATTAGAAATAAGATTTTCTCCCTCTCCTAAAGAAAAAAAATTAATGAAGCAGAAGTATTTTATTTTTACAATCTATTAATCTCCAAAGAAGTGGAAGCCAATGAGATGCTTTACGAGATAAAGACTCACACTCTTGAGGCATGTCAGGTTCTTATGACTGGTTTATACTTTAAGCATATAACCTCCATATATTTTACATTACTCTATCTTTTTGCTTATCAATCACAAACAGAAAACCAGTTTCATTTCATTTTCCAATATTGAGCATAAAAATCACAAACAGAAAACCAGTTTCATTTCATTTTCCAATATTGAGCATAAAATGAAATTTCCAAACAAATTCCAAATACCAAAACAGAAAATGTGAAGCTGTCTCCTGGCTCCAACCCTGACCTTATTACCTACTACTTCTTTTGATGTGCTTCTGATATAAGGAAATAAAACCCCTCACTCTTCTGTAGGCACCTTCTTGTGCTTGTCCACTTCCATGTCTTTGCCAATGCTGATTTGTTGTTCTGGAAACTTTTTTTCTAAATTTCAAGAGTTAAAATTTAAATATCTTTCAAGACCTCTTCAAATATCTCTTCCCTCTCCATCACAGTTCTGTGTTGGGGAACAGGAATGACACAAGTAAGTTTGGAAGAATATGTTATTCTTCCTGTTGTGTGGAGAGTTATCAGAGTAGAAGTAGAGTAGTTATGAGGCTGTTGCTTCTACTGCCTCTAAGGAAGAGACACTGATAACCTAAGCCAGAGTAAAACTAGTAGAAAAGGAGAAAAGTGGGCAGACTATCTATCTATCTATCTATCTATCTATCTATCTATCTATCTATCTATCTATCTATCTACCTACCTACATACCTACCTATCTATCCATCCACACACACACATATATATATATACACACATATATGAATATTGACTGGTCTTGCTCATGAATTGGAGGAAACAGTAAAAGGATATTTCTTTTGTTGTTGTTGTTTTGGCTTGAGCCAAATAAAGAAAACTGGGAAGAAAATACATTCTCTTAGAAAAATCAAGAGATTATTTTAGGCCATATTTAAGTTTGAAATGTGTACTAGAGATCCAAATTGATGGGACAGGGAGACAATTGGCTATGAGTCTGGAACTCAGAGAACAGAGTTAAGACTAGAATCACAAATGGGAATACATAGCACATATGCTTTTAAAAAATGCAAATAGATGTAATCACCTAGGGAGATATGAGAGAGGAAAGGAGACAGCTCTGAAAGGACTAGTAAGGTAAACAAGAAAGAAGAGTTTGGTTTTACAGAAGGAAGTGGGACTGTTAAAGAGTGTCTGATGAAGCTGAGAAGCTGGGAAAACATGGAAAAATATTTATTAATTTTGACATGAAAATCATCAGCAACTTTGGCAAGGGAACTGATTGGGGACTGTTGAGAGTGAGAGCAAGATTTGTCATAGTGGAATTATGAATTAAAGTTTAAAAGTGAAGGAAAAAATTAAATTTAACTATAGAAGAAAGCCAAAATATAGGGCAGAAGTTAGTGAACAATGTGGTATTGAGGGAGATTTCTCTAATTTGGAAGAACATGTTATACATTAGTGGCAATTATCTAGTAAGGAGAGGAAGATCAATGATGCAAGAGGGAGGGGATAGTCAAATCAGCATAGTTTTCAGGAAGACTCTAAGGATTAGACCCAGAGAACAAGTGAGAAGGGACTAGCCTTAGATAAGAGGAGCGACAGTCCTTTGTTTTATTGTTAAAAGAGAAGATAGATGCAGGTGCATGCAGAATGTAGATTTGGCTGTGGGAATATAAGAGGTCTGGAATCTGATCAATTTACCAATGAAGTGGTAGTTCAGGATTTCCGGTGTAGGAGGTGCAGGAAATAGACCTGGAGACTAGAGGTAAAAGAAGTTATGAGAGTTGTCTTGAGAGTGAGAAAGAGAACTTATTGCAGAAACAGATCATTTCATGGGGTACTCTTCTGTAGGCAAATGAGATTTGAAATGGAAATTTTTCAAGTCGATTTTGTGATTTTCTTCATTCATATTCAACTGCATTTTAAAGGATGCAGAAGAAATCACTTTACTTTTACTTTTGAATTATACTTATTTACATATCTTATTTTTCTTTTACATAATGGAATAATAAACAATGTAAGAAAACAATAGAGATTCACATCTGGATTCGCCACAGCACCTAGCACATTTGTAATTCCTTAATAAACTTATCAATACATTTTGGAATGAATGAACATTTTCTTGCTATCTTTGTAAAATTGGGTAAAGATTTTTCTTTTTTATTTAGGAAAGAAAAATACCATTATTAGTCATAAATAAGACAAATGAATATAAAATGGGAGTATCAGATTTTTTTTTTTTTAATGAGACTTAATGTAAAGTGCTGTAATGTTTTTTGGCATTCTCTTGTAACTGACAAGAAGCTTAAGAAGTATTTCATGTTGAATGCTTCAAAATAATATCCCAAAGTGCAGAAACTCAAAAGTGGCTAAGAAGACAAAGTGGGGATGCAGGATATTTCAGTAGGGTGCCTAGTTGGATGGTATTTGCTGAGGTTCTAGACAGTAAACGACAAGTAGTCAGTTAGGTTTCTTGTTGAAAATGCCAAACTAAACTGTAAAATGGCTGAAGTTGTGATGCCTGCTTGAAAAACATGTGACCTGGAGCTAATTTTGATGTGGAAAGCTTGCTTGCATATTAGCAAAAATTCAAACATTTAAAAACCTTATTGTAAAATCTTAAGTTACTTTTCATATTTTTGTTAAAATATTGACATAATTCACAGTAAGCATACTGGACTTCGGAAAATGTGTTCCAGATTTATTGCTTAGAAACTAAAATATGTACATGTGTCTCCATATACACAGTATAAAACAACACAGAACCATGACTTGTCCCTTTGGGAAATGGAGGCTGGTAACTGTTGCTATTTTCCTTTTAATTGGCCTTAAAACAATCCAAGTGAGTAACAGTTTTGAAGACTCATTTGCCTGACAGCTTGCATTTATCTTTAAAAAAAAAAAAAAAAGAAGAAGAAGAAGAAGTTAAAATACAAGATAAAAGAGCCAAAAGGAAAATGAACAGAAAAAAATCCTGGAAAGTATTGGGGGGAATTATTTGACTTTTCTTTCTTCCCTCTTCATGCCTATAAAGAAATACAATTTATTAACCAATTAGCTTTGATCCTGTTAAAGGAAATTTTTTAAAAAGAGAACTCCTTTGCTTATGAAAGCACATTACGGTTTTATTACAGCATGATGCTTATGTACTCATCAGTTGAGTTCTCATATATGTGCACAAATCAAAAAGGCAGCATATATTCAATTTATATTTGAGTATGTATTGTGCGACTGGCAATATTCTACAGATGTAGCAGCCAACAAGAAACAAAAGATGATGTAAAGAGGGTAACTTACAATGTTTAGAATGGTTGGTTGGTAAAGGCCTTACTGACAAGATGATATTTGAATTAATACATGGATGATGTAGAAGAGCAGTCCACAAAAAGACCTCAGTGGAGATTGTTCCAAGTGAGGCAGTGGAGAGTTGCCTCAGAATTTTTACCCAGGAAAGTCTGAGGAATCCATTCTTTAAGGGGAATACCAGAAAAATTCTAGGAAGTTATCATTTTATAACAAATATCCTTCTTTTAATCACATTGTATATTCATTTATTTGGGCTAGATGGTGGAAAAGGATTAAAGAATAATGTGATGTTAAAATCCTCATCCAACATGGGATGAATAAAACCTCTTCATGCTACCCTTTAGGCATGAAGAAAAAGCAAGTGCATGATTTTATGTACCAGCATAAACCAGGCATGTACCAATATAATTGGAGTTTAGGAAGAATGGTGGGAGTGGTAGGAAAAGAAATGAAATCAGATCAAGAAAGGGACAGGGAGCAGACTATGTAAAGGATAGGGGCTAGGTTCAATTAAAATATTTTTCAATTATTCTGAGTACCTAGAGTAGCTATTGGAGGATTTCAAATGGAGGAGTAATGTGGTTTATTTTTTATTTATTCTGCTCTTTGGAGAATGGATTAAAGAGGATCATAAGAGGAAGCAAAGGGATCCATTGAGGGACCCTTGCAGAACTGTGGATGGGCAGTGATGGTAATTTGAATAGGGCGGAGGCAGTGAGGAAGGGGTCTGGCAGGGAGCAGACAAGACTTAAAAGGATTGGATATTGGGGGTGGTGATAAAAGGAAAGAGGTAGCCTCAAGTTGCTCATTGAAAGCAGAAAAAAGTGTGTGTGTGTGTGTGTGTGAGAGAGAGAGAGAGATTGCTGGTAATTTGTACTGTAATACTATTGTACACATAGTTGAATCTCATGATATCGACTTTCATTGTCTCTTCGTAACAACAATTTTAAAGGCAAAATATAATGTTGGCATACCGAACTGAAGTACTTCCTTTGATTTGTTACTGATTCTAGTAGAAAAAAATAAATATTGTTGAGTATTGTTAGGAAAGAAAACATAACATAAAATTCATCAAAAAGTAAATTAAAGTGATTTCTAATCTCTTCAGTATTCATGTGTGTCATTAACTAGTACATACTTTAAAAATTTATAAACCCAAGGAAGTTTGACAATAGTTGAAGGTTTACAAGATCTTAAATTAAAAACATGAAGCAATTACATAAGATTTGTGTGCCATACAAGTAAGCATCATATAAATAAATCTTTAAAAATGTCACTTGAGATTCATGCATGTTGAGGTTTGCAAGCACTTCTTCATCAGTAGTTTTCTTTTCACAACAACTCTGTGAAATGTCAGGGTGGCCATTATTATTTCTAACACCTTGAAAATACTGGTACTTATGTTAAAAGCCTTGCTCAAAATTGAATAGATAATAATTGAAGAGTCTGATCTAAATCCCTTGACTTCCACCTCCAAATAAAGTAGCTTTTCTATCTCAAGGATTAAACACACATACACACACACACACACACACGCATACATGCACACACACCCAAATATAAAAATAGGTTTTACAGTCTTCCCTCAGTATCCACAGGGGATTGGTTCTAGGACTCCTGAAGATACCAAAATCTGAGTATGCTCAAGTCCTTTATATAAAATGGCATAGTATTTCCATATAACTTATGTGCATCCTCCCATATACTTTAAATTATCTCTAAATTACTCATGATACCTAATGCAATGTCAATGCTATGTACATAGTTGTTCTTGTGCATTAATTTTTATTTGTATTATTATTGTATATTATTATTGTATTATTATTGCATTGTATTGCACTTTTTAATTTTTAAAACATTTTTGACCTGCAGTTGGTTGAATCCATGGACGCTGGACCTGTGAATATGGAGGGCTGACTGTAATTTATTATATAAGCTAATTTATTGTATCTACTAGGAATTTTGTACCTATGACACATTAATGCTGGTAGATGGCAATGACGTTTTTGGATTAAGTCAAGATCTAAAATAAAATATTTTGAAAATTATAGAAGCAAGTTGAAGAAATATTTCTTCTCTTCAAAAATATAACAAAGTAGTAATATACTGACATATCTGAGCAATAAATACAAGGAAAAGCAAAATATTTTGAATGAGATTTAAATATATGGAAATCAGGATGATTCTTATTTCAATCTAGAAAGAATTATTGTGTATTATCCCACGATTGTCTCTTCTCTTCAGATCTAGACTTTTTCAAAAAGATATCCAGAGAAAAAAGTACTTTTAAAAACAACTTTGGTAATTAATGTTGATTGATTCTCATCAACTCAAAATGTTTTTTCTAACATGGGATCACAAACATATTTTATATACTATAATTTTAGACATTTCCTTATTCTCTGATGTGTGGAAAGTTAGAGTGGGCCACGATGCTTTGAAGAACTATATTCCATCCATTTGAACATAGTATTAATACATTATTATATTATTTTCAATCTTTTATCCTCTTTATTGAATAAAGCTTTAGTTGCTCTATTCCCTTAAGCTAACAAAAACAATGGGAGTAGAGAAGACTGTTGTCTATGATATGTTTAGTCCATGAAAATGTTGAATAAATAATATCTTTAAAGAGTACTCTAGGGGAACAAGTCTGTTGAGAAAGGAAGTGTTTTATCTTACTATTTTTTCCCTCAGATTTTATATCAGACAAAAGCTTTTAGTCTATCTTTATTCTAAGTTTGTACTATGAGCTAAAGTAGTAGTAATTTAGTTTATTAAAACCTGTCTAGGTTTATCAGTTTACAAACTATAGGTAATGATGTCATCAGATTCTTAAAGCAAATGGTGCTAGCAAGATTTTTATTTGGAGATAACATCTCTTAAAGAACGGAATGGGCTAGTAATTAACATGCTTATTTTTTCTATTAGGATATTATTATATCCTACATATTCTATTGCATAGATTTTTTGAAGGTCTTTTTAAAGTTAAAACTTTATCCCTTTTTTTTTTTTTTTTTGGTTTGAGGCAGATAACAGAGGTTGTTAGAAGGGAGGTATTTCCCTGACAGTCAGATGAAACTTTCCCCCAGGGGTGAACATTAAACTGCTGCACCCTGTTGCTGTTGGCAGGTACATAGGAGCTTTGCTTCAGAGCAGCAGAGTTTACATGTCACCCCCAAGCACAATGCTATGGGATTACCTAGTGTGTATACTCATAGGCAGCTTCATTAACAGCATCTGTTATTTCCATTCAAGAAATCAATGAAGACTATAAAACCTGTGTGACCTCTAATCCCTTCTGTCAGCAATGGTAGGGTGGAACGTTAACAAAACCCTCTGGGGAGAAAAGGTGTTAAGTGAGAGACATTACAGGGCTTTAACTGGCAGTTTTCTGTGGTGACCACATTGATATTTGGGTTTCCTGTATTGGAATTTTCTGTGATGCTTCCTGGCACAAGTGATACTTAGACACGGACTTAATCATCAACCAGTTACTGCTTTCACCAAGGAAATTCCCCTGGGAAGGGAAAGAGTTGGCCTAAGCCTTACACTTTCTTTTTCTAGAAATGTTTTAGAAATAAGTTAGAAATTTAGAAATGAGTTAGAAACTCATAACTGATGGAAAGCTGCCTGGTTGTGAGGAAGTATTAATAGTTCATTCATTTGGGTTGGTTCCAAGTCTTTGCTATTGTGAATAGTGCTGCAATAAACATATGTGTGCATGTGTCTTTATTGCAGTATGATTTATAATTCTTTGGGTATATACCCAGTAATGGGATGGCTGAGTCAAATGGTATTTCTAGTTCTAGATCTGTGAGGAGAGGCCACACTGTCTTCCACTATAGTTGAACTAGTTTACAGTCCCACCAACAGTGTAAAAGTGTTCCTATTTCTCCACATCCTCTCCAGCACCTGTTGTTTCCTGATTTTTTAATTATCACCATTCTAACCGTGGAATACTATGCAGTCATAAAAAAGGATGAGTTCATGTCTTTTGTAGGGACATGGATGCAGCTGGAAACCATCATTCTGAGCAAACTATCGCAAGAACAGAAAACCAAACACCGCATGTTCTCACTCATAGGTGGGAATTGAACAATGAGAACATTTGGACACAGGAAGGGGAACATCACACACCAGGGCCTGTTGCAGGGTTGGGGGAGTGGGGACTGATAGCAGTAGGAGATATACCTAATGTAAATGACGAGTTAATGGGTGCAGCACACCAACATGGCACATGTATACATATGTAACGAAACTGCACGTTGTGCACATGTACCCTAGAACATAAAGTATAATTTAAAAAAAGAAAAAAAAGAAAATTACAGAACAATGCTGGGAAAAATTAAAGACGACCTAAATTAATTATATTCAGTCTTCTGTATCCATGGGCTCTGCATCTGTGCGTTCAACCAACTATGGATATAAAATATTTGGAAAAGAAATAGTTCATTCAGAGAGCGATGCTAATGAGGACCAAAGTTTGATGCTGAAGTTCTTCTAGAGCTTCAATTGAGAGATCTCATATTACTCACTTAGCTACTGTGTGTCATCATAAGAAACCAGTTTTACTCATGAACACACATTCTTCCCTCAGTATCTACAGAGAATTGGTTTCAGGAGCTTCTATGGATGCTAGAATCTGAAAATGCTTAAACACCTTATATAAACTGGCATAGTATTGCATATAGAATACACATATCCTCCTGTATAATCATCTCCAGATTACATATAATACCTAATACAATGTAAATAAATGTCACACCACATTTTAAAATGTGTATTTTTTTATTGTTGTATTGTTATTTTTCCAATATTATTTGTGATTGGTTGAATCCACAGATGTGGAACCTGTGGATATGGAAGGCTGACTATACATGTATGTTACTTTCTCTATTATCAGAGTTAAAACATTAGCTCTTCAGATAAAGTCACTGGAGAGGTCATTAGCGAGCTAAAGCAGTGCTTTTCAGGCATTTCTTCCTTTAAAAGGTGTTAGTCTTGAATCTGAATTAAAAACTCTAATTAAGGGGTATTAGCTTTTTCCCTAAGTATCAATTATATCTTAATCCTATATAAGGGCAAGCCAAGAACAAAGCTTTGATTTTTGTAAAAGATGTTATCTTAAACCATTTGGGCTGCTATTAAAAAGTACTAAAGGTTGGGTAGCCAGTTTATAAACAACACAAATTTATATCTCACAGTTCTCGAGGCTGGGAAGTCCAAGATCAAGGCACGAGAAGATTCAGTGTCTGGTGAAAACCAATTTTCTCATTCATAGATGGTGTCTTCTCATTGTGTCCTTACTTGATGGAAATGGCAAGGGAGCTCTCTGGAGTCTCTTTCCTAACAGACAAATCCTAGTTGTGAGGGCTCCAACCTCATGACCTAATAGTCTCCCAAAGGCCCCACCTTCTGATACCAACACCTTGGATATTAGGTCTGAACATATTTATTTGGGGTGACATAAGCATTCGGACTATAGCTGGTGCTTTGTTGTTGCTGTTGCTTTAAATTTTCCTATCTCTATTTATTAAAGGAAAATAAGAAAGGAAATCCTCTGTGACTCAGCTTGTTAAGGTTGATAAAGAATGGAGCTTTGCATAGTTTACGAGAACACTCTCTGTAACTTCCTGGGCTCAGGCGCTGAGTAGTAATATGGATTCAGGGAGTAAGGCTATTTCTCAAGGAATACCGAGGCCTATGGAAAGGCTCCTCTTGGGGGTGGCTTGCTTAAACCTCATTTTCACTGATTTATGTGTGGTTACAGTAAGTGCAATGTTGGCCAGAGCCTGAGCTGAAAGGGGCATCTTTCTGAGCCCCATCATCTCTACATAGTTATGGGATATCTACTCCCTTTGTCTCAATATACTTAGTGACCTCTCTCTTGACAGGCAGATTGTATACAATAAGTATCAATAATTACATTAGTAGTAATATTAACTATCATAGCCCTTAATGTATACTTAACATTTTTAGTTAAATCCTTTCTCTGCCATTGTTTTAGAAAATTTAAAAAGAGAATTTACACTTTACATATGTTTTTACTATTAAAACAACCTATTTTTAAAGCTTCATACTAGCTTTTCATAAGCACAAACAGTTATTTCCACAGCACTTCTGGACTGGAGAATGTGTCATTACAAAGTATTTTGAGAAAAATGTAAGGGAGGGAGACTTCTGACATGCTGAGAATTGACCCTCAAAACTCTATCAAAGGACATGTACAATTTTTTTCAAGTTTGGGAAATACTGGTACAGTGAATTTGAACATTCCTGAGTTATGAAATCATGATACAGAAGAATAAGCAATAAATTTCCCCTCAAAGGCCATTTTTTAAAAATTTTTTTTCACTTTTCTCCCCTCTATGCTTTCCTTCTTATTTTGCTCTTCTCCACCTTCACCTGCAATCTCATGCCTCAAGCCTTGTCCCAAAGCAATTGACTGTTTAAAAATTTAAAAAATGTTTTAAAGTTCACTCAAGTTTTCAAGTTTCCTAGATTCTCAGTAAATTTATACACATGACAGGTTTCAATAATTTGAAAAATAAATAAAATTCTAGCAAACAAGTGTGCTACTCCTGCTGAAATTTTGCAACCATGCTGAATGGTTTAAAAAGTTAATGCTAACACATATAGTGCAGTTGGGTATGTGGTTGAGATAAACATCACCAGTAGCAATGCCTTCCTTAAATGCCACCCCCCAGACCCAATAGTTCAACAGTTGGAGTGATCTTTGCCTGATTCAATCTCAATATATTTATGCTGCTAAATATTCAATGTTAAGTCATCACAGATATCTTTTGCCTTGAGAAAAATTGCTCAATTTATTTAATCTTTTCCATTACTTTTATCTGATCATACTAGGAATTTTAGAATTGGAACTAATATGTTTTACAATTTATATTTATACTGAATGAAATACTTACATGATAAGTCATAGTTAGATCTTGTCTTAGTCTATTTTGTGCCACTATAATAGAATATCTAAGATTGGGTAACTAATAATGAACAGAAATGTATTTGCTCACAGTTCTGAAAGCTGGAAAGCTCAAGATCAAGGGGCCAGAATCTGGCAAAGGCTTTCTTGCTGTGTCATCACATGGCAGAAGGCTAGAGACAAGGAGAGGAAGAGAACAAAAGGGGG
This sequence comes from Mandrillus leucophaeus, assembly GCF_000951045.1. Taxonomy (NCBI): domain Eukaryota; kingdom Metazoa; phylum Chordata; class Mammalia; order Primates; family Cercopithecidae; genus Mandrillus; species Mandrillus leucophaeus. The sequence goes on along the minus strand of NW_012101398.1, from coordinate 404,954 downwards.
CTGAAATTGCCCTCTTATAATGGCACCAATCCTACCCAAGAGAGTAGAGCCTTCCCTTATGGCCAAATCACCTCTTAAAGGTCTCGCCTCTTAATACTGTTACAATGGCAATTAAAGTCTCACGTAAGGTTTGAAGGGGATGAACATACCGACTATAGAATACCTTATACAAATAAAACCTGAAGTATATAAAAGTATACCTTATTTTGACAACAGACGCTAAGTCTCTGTTGAAAATTGGCTTTTCATTTATAGCATGAAGGATTTTATTTAGAATCTTTTCAATGAGGGGGCAGAGTTTATTTACAATGTTACACGATTTTCAAACTAATTTCCTGATGACATGACAGTGTAAAGGTAGAAACATATATATATGAAACATTTCCTAATATGGGAATTCAGTTATCCATCTTTTCTAAGCTTTCATTTGATTTGATTTACTACATATGTAGAGTGACATTAAAATACATAATTACTGTTCATTAGTAATTTAACTTGTTCACAAGTTTCAGTCTCAGATACATATTTTGATCTCACAATGGTCAATATAATTTTGAGAGGTTAGCAGATGCTCATATACTGTATATATAAGGATTGAGTCCTGTAAAAGACTCATGTTTAAAGTTTGCATTGAAATATTTATAGTATACTTATACTGGGTTATTAAATTTAGTCATCTAAATTAAGATGCAAAAATAGTTCTTGTACTAATCATGGGAGCTTAGAATATGCTGTATAATACAAAAGCTCAAGATCTCAGTGATTTAAAACAACAAATAAATATTTCTTGCTCATGGTATGTGTCTATTGTGGGTCGATTGGTAGTTCTGTTCCCATTTCATTATTGTCCTCATTCCAGGACAGACTGGTGGATTACCCAAATAGTCACATGACAGAAAGAAAGGGAGCTCTGGAAGTTCTTGCATTGGTGTTAAATGTTCTGACCCCAAAGTGATATGGATCACTTCTGCTCTCAACTTTTTGGTCTAAACTAGTCATATGGATAAACCTAACTACAAGGAAGCCAAGAAGTTCAATTCTATCATGGGTAGTAATGGTTACCATAGACCTTATCATTCATGTATTCACTCTAATAAAATGCTTAGAATATGCCAATCACTTCTCTGGGCACTAGGGATAGAGCAGGGAACAAGGTAGATATGGAATATACTCCCATATTCTATAGGCTTAGATGTCTCCTATAAGCTTACATTCTAGTGTGGCAGATAAAAAATGAAAGAATGAATACAGGGATGCATGGATTATTAAGAAAAAATCAGATATTAAAATGATACAAATAATTATAAAAGGATAATCTCATAGGAAGTGATTTATTGGTTACCTTAGATTGATGAGCAGAGAAAGCCTCTCTGAGGAAGTCACATTGGAAATGAGACCTGAATAGCCATTAAGAGCTGGTCACAGGCTAGGCATGGTGGCTTACACCTGTAATCCCAGCACTTTGGGAGGCCAAGACAGGTGGATCACCTGAGGTCTGGAGTTTGAGACCACCCTGGCCAACACGGTGAAACTCCATCTCACCGTGGTGAAAAACTAAAAAAATTAGCTGGATGTGGTGGCAGACACCTGTAATGACAGCTACTCAGGAGACTGAGGCAGGAGAATTGCTTGAACCTGGGAGGTGGAGGTTACAGTGAACTGAGATCACGCCATTGCACTCCAGCCTGGGCAACCAGAGTGAAACTCCATCCCCCGCTGCCCCCAAAAAATCTGATCACATGAATATCAAAAGGAAGAGCACTCCAAGCCAAGGGTGCAGCTGCATGACAATTCTAACGTAGAAATATGTTTTCTGTGTGTCAGAAGGAGAAGGAAGGCAAGTATGGAGAAAGCATGGTGGCTGAGGAAAAGAGTTCTATGGGACAATGATAAAGGTAAGCCAGGAAAAAGTTTTGCATTTTATTCTGTTTGATGGAAAGGGAAAGGTAACACACTGGAATAGCATAGCTAGCTTACAGTTTTAAAAGATTTGACTGAGTGTTGTGTAGAGATGAAGTGTAGAGGGGAAACAGGGAATGAACAGATTTGAAATCCAGGAAAGTCTATAGGTCTTGTTAATGGTTAAATGGTGGATGTTGTTTAAATAAAGATGAATCAAGAACAGTTTCTCAAGATGTTTTGGCTTGAACATTTATTTAGATAGTAAATTTAGTACTAAGATGGGAAAATTGGGGGGGGGGAAGAAGCAGATTTGTGAGGGTGAATGGGAAAGAGTTCTTTTGCGATAATGTTAACTTTCTGATGCTACTGGACATCCAAATAGACATCTAAAGGGCAGTTAGATAAGCGAGTCTCAAGATTAGGTTTAGTTTAGAAATATAGATATAGACCACCATGTTAATCAGATGATATTGAAACTCACAGTACTGGATGAAATACTTGAAATGTGTAGATAGGGGAAAAAGTTACCCGGCACTGAGCCCCAAATCACTCCAAAATTTAGAGGTTGAGCTAAAAAGCAGGACGCAAAAGAGATTGAGATAAAGTGACCAGTGAGTAGGAAAATAATCAAGCAACCAGTTGTCTTAAATGTTCTTGAAAGGTTAAGTAACAGAGTAGAATCCATTGGATTTGGCAAGATAGAGATTGTTGTTTATCTTTTCAAGAGTAGTCTCAGTGGAATGGTATAAGGAGAAGACTAACAAGTATAACGAAGAAAAGGAGAGACTGTGAGGTGACAAAGTGGAGGCAGGATTTTCACTACGAAGAGGACAAAAATGATGCTAATTAGAGGAGAATGTAAGGTATTGTGATCACTTTATATTTGGTTCATGCATTTATAGTGAGATTGATCAGTCTGATTTTAAAATTACCCTCCATCAAAGTTTAGTTGTTTGGGTGCTGACAGGGAAGAAGACTGGTAGGTTTGAGAGTCGGGGCTTTGCCAAGAATGTAAGATGGAAGAAGAGATACGTTAAAGAAATAATTTTTTGTAACACAGTAATTATGATGAATAATTAGCTCTAAGTTGGGTATACAGAGAAGTGAGGATATGACGGAACAAATAATGGTGCTTAGTGGTGAAAAAGCGGTGTGATGCCGGAGTAAAAATCTTACACTTCAGGGGCAGACAGGCATATAAATAATTAACTATAAAACAATGTGATATATCCTATCTTTAGGCAAGTTTAGAGTCTCAGGGGAATAATTAATTCTGCCTAGGAGTAAGGGCTAGGGAATATATCTAATAGACTTACTGCTTTTTAAGAGTTATGCCAGATCTTTAGAGCTGAGGTGACCCTTTTACTACGTAAACTGTAAATAACCTTTAGAATTTGGAGAACCAGCCACACGCTGTTGAGAGCTTAAGCATATTTTTTCTACAATCCTCCTTTATGCTAGAAACAGAGACATCAGTTAGGAAACTATTATTGTAATCTGGGCACATCGAGCTGCACTTAAACATTACCAGTTCTCAAGTGACAATTGAGATGAAGAAATGAGGCCCTGTTGAACATTAGATCTAGGGAACAAAAAGAAGGAAGCATAAAAGATGTAGTTTGGAAGGCTGGAAGAAATAGCAATACCATTGTTGAGAATGAGCACCTGTCTGGGAGAAAAATGGCCGGCATCGGAAATGAGAGATATAAGGTGATAATAAAGCATGTTGTGGGAACAGGTGGAAATATAGAGTTGATGTGCCAGGACTAGAAATGAAGACTGGGAGCTACTAGAATAGGAGCAATAGCTGAACACCACATTCATCAAGATGCTCTCTGCCCAAGAAACTGTAATGTCTACCTGTGTTATCAATTTTAACACTCACAATAAGTTCCAATCTAGGCATCAAACTTCTTTCCTCACTACTTCCTAAGTCAGCCTGAACTTCTCTCCAACCTCACATCTTAATGCCTTTACCCACTCTCAGCTTTTGCTTGCTGTTTCTTTCATCTGGAGTGTTTTCCCTCTTTCCTTGGCATATATCTTACCCGTCTTAAAACCCACCTTATCCATAAAACTCTACCCTAGGCCCAAATTATATAAATATGATAGATATATAAATTCCTTCTACAGTTGGGGTATTTGCTATTGTCTTCACCCTTTATTTCTTCACGTGGTTAGTTTTATCTTCCCAGATGAATTTATTAGCAGTAGTAGTGTAACTGAAAGAGCACTCGGCTTGGAATCTAGAGTTCTGCCTTTAAATCATATTCAGCTACTTACTAGTTTCATGGTGCAGTGCAAGACATTTTGTAATTTGGTTTTCTTATCTATGAAATAAGGATTGTGGTCCTTAACCTGCAAGTTTACTGTGAGGATTATGTGAAATGATATGATAGAGCTCTTTATATGGACAAAATCCACTCTAGTTATGATTTTTTTAAAAATGTGTCAAATTGGCTAGGCCATGGTACCCAGATATGTGGTAAAGTGTCAATCTAAATGGTTCTGTGAGGATTTTTTTAGATGAGATTAAAATTTAATTAGTAGACTTTTAATAAAGAAGATTACCTTCTATAATGGGAGTCAGTATCATCCAAACAGTTGAAGGCTTCAGTAGAAAGACCAACCTCTCTGGAAGAAGAAATTCTGCCAGCATACTGTCCTTGAACTCAAATTGCAACCCTTGCCTGGGTCTCCAGCCTGCTAACCTACCCTGAAGATCTTGAACTTGCTAGTCTTCACAATCATGTGAGCCAATTCCATCTCTTTTTCTCACCACACACATGAGCATGCGTGCACATACACACACACACACCCTTTTAGTTCTGTTTCTCTGGAGAACCCTAATAAGCTAGTTTAAGCAGAAAGGGGAGAGATTTATTATAGAGTATTAGGTAGAATAAAGAAGCCCCAGGAAGTCAAGGGAACTGATTTTGGATTCTACATAGCCAAGAACAATAAAGCCAGAAGAAACTCCCCGTTATAACACCTGCAAATTTCTAACTGCAAGGGAATCTAAAAATGTAGTTTTTAGCTTACCAGTATTTATTATACAGGAAGGCAGGTTCAAACTGGGTTCATCATGGGGTCCAATAAACTGATTTGCAGTATTTACTCCAGATGGTATATATAGAAGAAATTCGCACTGTGCCTGACATTAGAAGTACACCATATGACTGCAGAGTTGTAAGCTTTTTGAGAGCAGTGATCACATGTTATTCTCCTTAGCATCCCCCAAAGTCTCAAACTTCCTACATACAGGTCACAAATTCTCTGATAAGCCACCTTCACTTTTGTTCCATATTTCTTGTATCTTCCTTCAACATTCTTCAGTCACTATTTTAAAATGTAATTTCTTCCTAGGCAAAATTCCATTTCTGAAATAATATTTTAGTCACTGGTTAAGTAAGGGCTCCATATCACTGCTTTTATGATAATGTTTGCATCAAATGTTAGATTTGGTTATTGTTTCATTTCCAGGTCAATTGATTTCAAGTGTGGAATAGACTGACGTAGTAATTTTCACAGCATGTTATATCACAAAAACTAATATTGGTGAGCTTGGTTATTTATTTATTTATTTATTTATTTATTTATATTTTTTGAGACGGAGTCTCGCTCTGTAACCCAGGCTGGAGTGCAGTGGCCGGATCTTGACTCACTGCAAGCTCCGCCTCCCGGGTTCATGCCATACTCCTGCCTCAGCCTCCCGAATAGCTGGGACTACAGGTGCCCGCCATCACGCCCGGCTAATGTTTTTGTATTTTTTAGTAGAGATGGAGTTTCACTGTGTTAGTCAGGATGGTCTCGATCCCCTGACCTCGTGATCCACCCGCCTCAGCATTTCAAAGTGCTGGGATTACAAGCATGAGCCATTGCGCCCAGCCTATGAGCTTGGTAATTTAAAAGGCTAAAAAAGAATAAATGTGTATTTTAACTACTAACAAAGTTAATCAAGATTCAGAGCAGAGAGTATGAGATTCTGAGTCAATTCAATAATCTCTTCAGGTTTTTTCATGAAGAAATGAAATTCTTTATATCTACTTATCTGATCTTTTTTTGTGGACCTGGTACATTGGTTGGTCTGATGAGAAAGGATTACAGTTGTACCATAAAGGTCTAAAGACAGGCATGATAATCATTGAACAGTTTACATAACTGAGACCTCTATTGCATGCTAGACGCTGACCTAAATGTTTTACACATGATTAATTTTCATTCTCACCATAGCTCTTTGAAGAGGTAGACAAATCTAGAGAAATCCTCCCCACTTTACAGATGAGCAAACCGAAGCCCCTGAGGGTTAAGTAACCTGCCCAAGGCCTTACAAGGAGCAGAACGGGATTAGAGCCTAGATAGCAGGCTCCAAAGAGGGACCCCCTAACGACTATCTTCTAGTCTTTATTCTTGATTGAACAGCATTATTACTGGAGAACACTTATTTGTGGTTCCGATATGTATGTTTTTTGTTTTGTTTTGTTTTGTTTTGAGACAGAGTCTCACTCTGTAGCCTAGGCTGGAGTGCAGTCACACAATTTTGGCTCACTGCAACCTCTGTCTCCTGGGTTTGAGTGATTCTCTTGTCTCAGCCTCCTGAGTAGCTCAAATTGCAGGCTTGCGCCACCACGCCTGACGAATTTTTGTATTTTTAGTAGAGACGGGATTTCACCATGTTGTCTAGGCTGGTCTCCAAATCCTGACCTCAGGTGATCCGCCTGCCTTACCCTCCCAAAGTGCTAGGATTACAGGCGCGAGCCACCATGCCCAGCCCCCACATGTATGTTTTTGCCTTAATTGGCAAGACAAATAAGAATTGGTAGACTATGGCTTCTAAAGATTTCTATTTATTATCTGTATATGAAAGTTGCTCACCTGATCACTTTTTACCTTTTCTATTTTGTTTTTTGGCCATACATTTTAATGTATTTTAGCTTTTTTTCCCTTTTGTATTCAAATATAAACATAGTGTTTGTGGTCCTAGACAAGTAGAGTCATCTGACTCCACCAGCCCCTGCTCAGCAGAAACTGGGTGTGTATGCTCTGATGGATGAACCTGGAGGCTCTTTGAGGAGCAATAACAATTGGAGGAAAATTCTGAAAATCTGCCACAGAGGGCAAGAAAGGGAGCACAGTGTATGTTTGGGGATAACTGTGTTCATATCAAGTGAAATAAAGGTTGGAACAACAGAGGAATGTATCATGCAATGGATATAGCAGAGTGAATTTATTAGATGATTGTGGGAATTACCTCAATGTGGGAAGAAGAACCTCATTTAAAACCATATTGAACTTGGAGGGCAGGATTTCAGAAAATTTTTGAGTTTTCTTGGAATTATATAAAGCATCATTAAGGAAAAATATTTTAGTATGAAGCTTAAGTCTGGATCTAAACTTCATAAGTGTTAAATACATGTCACATACCTACTCTTGTGTTAGGTACTATGAAATTTATAAAAGACATTTAAAGTCTCAACACTGGTTATAAACTGAAACAAAAATATACCAACGAAATGTCTTTTTTCTTCTCTGAAAAGTTCTTATGTTTTTAAAAGTGTTGGATTTAAAAAAATGAAAGCCTATATGACTAAAAATGAGAAGAGACACTATTTAAATTGTTCTCTCTTCTCTATGTCCTGAGAGATTAATTATCTGTCATTTTCTTTGATAAGTTTACCTGCTGTTGATGATCCTAACAGAAGAAGCATAACAATGAGGAGAGCAAAAGTCTTCCATGATTGCACGACAGAATCTCCATCTGTAAATTATACGGCTGTTTGAATTAGCTGGTCATTCTTTGTGTTTTCTGAAAAGAGGAATGAAAATGAGAAAGAACAGCAATTCAAAACTATGAATCCACTACTTTTAATATTGCATGTAACCTGGAAATTGAAGTTCTGGGAGTACATTATCAAGAGAGAGACTTCAATGCAGAATAGGAAAGGAAACATAATTAATCTCCAGAGGGGAGTTCTCATCATTTAGTTGGCTTGCTGTAGTGGACTCAGACAATATACACAGGTAATGCTGAATGATATATTGGGTGTTTGCCAATGCTTCAAGCTGAATTTCGTGACCTCTGGGAGAAAAAGTCTTTTGTGTGTAGGCTTTTGTTCTTTTTGGAGCCCAGAACCTCGTTTTATCTGCTATCTGTGCTTCAGCAGGAAGTATGTCTGTAAATTTCAGAATGTGTACAATGATAACATTGTGAGAGAGATGGTTCAAAGAGAGAATAGTGGAGTTTAATTTTTTTAACAAAAATAATGTAATATTCTGAAGTTTATCTAGGAAGATTCCATATGTTCAGTGTTACAATATTGAACTCCTACACGGTTCTTTAAAATGAACCTAATTTTATACTCCCAGGAAACACGGTAGGAAAGAATTTATTTGCCCTATTTTAACTATGAGAAAACTCTGACAAAGAGGTCAGGTGACTTGCCCCAGAGCAAAATGAAAGAAACTCAAATACTTTGGAACGCCTGGCTTACTGTTCTTGATCTAACCATTTGTTTATCTACTTGCCTATTATACTTTAATTATGGTGGCTAGGTATACTCCTAGGTACCATACATTTCATCCACAGAAGGACTATCTTTCCAAGCAATCCTAATGAGAGTAGTATAGAGGCTGCCATTCTGAATGATTATCCCTGAAAGTTAGCAAATAGAAGGTATGTTATGTCGGTACAAAAATGAATGAGAGCCGGATGCTCTTTTCAAGATTAAATCGTGATATTCTGGGCATGAAAACTAAAATTGAAATCCCCACTTCTACTTTTATTCCCTCTCCATTCTTCCTTCCTAATTTTTCCCAGAAACCCTAGGCCCTCATGCTGGTACCTCTTTAATCTTAAGGGCTTCCTCCTGAGCTGTCTCACTCGGCAATCTGAAATCCTATCTAAATAACTTCCATTCTGGTCTTTATCCTTTCTTTCATCAAAATTTAGCTGTCCTCAATCAATACCCTCAGGATATTGCTGTGTAGCAGGTGGTCTAATCTGCTAAAAAGTGTAAATGGATTTAAACACCTTTCAAACCACATCATTTTCCCCATAGGCTTGTGTGTACCTTAACTACCCTAGAGGTTATATCTCTCTGTTACAGATGTCCAGACTGAATGAAAATTTTACTTCCCATCTCCTTTCTCACTCTGGGCCCTTTCCATATTGTTTTCTGTATACAGAATAAAACGTTAAAGGAAAGGCAGAGTGGAAATTTGCACATAGGTTATATTGGTTGGAAAGTATTATGCAGCCATTTCTTGAGAATTTTTTCTCTCCTTGATTAGGTGATAAACTCCTGGAAATAGTGTCTACTATTTTTATTACTGTCATTATTATTGTTCTTGTTCAACTTTTATGAATTGAAATAATTTTACCAAAAATTAAATTATGAAAGATTTAATTTCTTTCTATTAAATCCATTTATGTTTTCATTCCACACATATTTATATTCACATATTTACATATTTATTTATATAATTATAATTCATATTTTTAAATTATGTTGAATGTTTCACTCTAATATTATTTCAGATACATGTGGGCATATTGTTAGGTAATACACATATCAGTGGGAATTGATCTAAAGTTTATTTTCCATATTCAGGACTTTCAATGACATGCACATAACTAGTGTTCAGTTAAAATGTTTTATTGAATAAATGTTATTCCAGTAGACTGAATTATACCTCCAGGTTAACTGGCCTTTTACGCATTTCTAGCATATTTATTGTTTGCATGTACTGGCTGGAGTTTATCTGTTGGATGTAGATGGGGAGTTACTGAGTTGTGGGAAAACCAGAAAACAAGGCAGGAATAATTAGAAGAGCGATGATGTGCACCAGAAAATGTTAATCTGGTCAGGCATGGTGGCTCACGCCTATAATCCCAGTACTGTAGGAGGCCGAGGCAGGAAGATGGCTTGAGCCCGGGAGTTTGAGAGTAACTTGGGGAGCATAATGAGATTCTGTCTCAATAAAAAATAAATAAACAAGAAAATGTTTAATCAGATTACTACTGTGTTTGCAGAGTATATACATTTTCTTACAATGGTTTTGAAAAGACTGCTTTGATATATAAAGCTAGGAAGTGCTGCTCAGATATATAAGATTTCCCAATTAATTCCTTTTCCTCTATCTTTTCGATAATTTTTTAATAAAACTACCCTCATGATAAAAATTATGATGAATAATTGTTAGATCCCCTGTAGGGGCACTACAAATACATTAGAACAATAAGTATAAACTATGAGAGGCTGGCGGTAAACAGAGGCAAATGCTGACCCTCCAAGATATCTTGTAGACATTTTACCTGCATCGACACAGAGAAGGCAACCATTATCAACCTCACATAAAGTAGGTGAAACACGTCTGCCCTCATAACATTTGTGTTTAAACTGGCTAGATATTAACATGTCTTTGGGTGTGTACGTGTTCAACCCTAGGTAAATACATATTTATTAAAATATCCTGAAGAACACTGCAGAATCCTGAGTCAACAACTGAACAGACACAGACAGTGGTTAAGAGAATGGGTCTTGGTATGAGACTTGGATTTGAACACTAGTTTCTCCTTTTACAGTTCTGTGATTTTGGCCTATTAAACTCTCTAAACATCAGTGTTCTCATCTATAAAGTGGGGATGATAATAATGGTACTTGACTCACAGAGTTGGCTTGCTGATTAAATGAAATAAGGCAGGAAAGGAACTTAGTAGAGTATCTTATCGTGTGTAATGGGTGGTCAAACATGTTAATGTTGGGAGAGGCAGTTGTCATGGACCATGAGATTCCCTGTCTTTTCCTGCAGGGTGTATTCAAAATGCAAGTTCCTGACTATTCTTTATCTGGACCGTTTCTCAGGGTTTGTATTAGATACCCTTGTGGGAGAAGTAAGGTCTCCCCTTCAGGAGAAAGAGCAGGCTTGCTTACTGCTTGCTCGAAAATGCAAGGTGTTCCTCAGCTACAAAGCAAACCCAGCCTGTATATGTAGCATTCATCTGTGCCCTCTTCCTCACCACCCCAAGCCGGGGGGCAAGAGGAACTAAAGCAAACATGCGGATGCTCATGCTACTTGCTGAACTGTGAGTAATAAATTCTTTTGTCTCTGACCCATTAATCTTGTGTCTCCTGCCAGTATCCTTGAAACAGTAATAGACTAATTTATTAGTTTGTAAGGAGGGTAAAATAAAATTCTAGACCCAGTAGTTTTAGAGATAAGGATAGAATATTGAAAGAGATGGGCTTTCTGGCAGAGGAAAGACAAGAACCCTAAAAGTTGGGTTCAGAGGAGGACTCCTGGGACTGGTAGTGAATGTACTCACCCAAGAGGTAAGGAAGGATGGAGGGGGCAGAGTAAGGGCCCTTTCCTGTCCTGTTAATGAGCCTAGGCAGTGAGAGGTAAGGTTGAAACAAACTGCCCAAAAGGTACCTTGGTTATTGTTTACTCTCCTCCAGGGAAGAGGACAAAAGATTGCTACCATGACAATGAAGCAATAAACCCTGCAGCTCCAGCTGAAAGGCAATGTGGCTGTGGTTGTGGAGCCTAGGAATCCAAAAAGTTGAAATAAATGGTGTCAGCAACCATGACCTTGCTATTTGACATAGACCTTTGGTTGAGCTAAAAATATTGGAAGTTTGTTTCTCTCAGCTGCAAATGAGTGACTGCTGGAAACCTAAAATGAGTGCAAAACTGTTACTAATGGTGCAGAATCAGCTGCTGTAGCGTATCTTATCCCTGCTGCAGCCCAACTTCGCTGCCAAGGAAGACAGAACACTAAGTGCAGGGTGACCAAAGGACATGAAGGCTGTTAGGTGGGAGCCACAGTGGGCTATGCAGGTGCAAAAAAAGGGTTCCTAGTCCCAGACACTCAGATGCTGGGAGGTACACAGGGAAGGAAGCGTAACTGTGCTTAGGTGCTAATTCTGGAAAGATCAAGGGCAAAGAAAAAGCCTCTTTATCTTCCCTGTTTCCTGTGAGATACTCTCTGCTGCCACCCTGCACGCCATGCATTCCTTGCTGGAGACTGTGTTGTTTCCTGGCAGTTGTTGCTATAGCCCTAATCCACACACTTATTAACTTCTTGGTCTATGTTTCCTTAGGGGAAAATGATGCTCAAATTCAACTGATGGGAGTTTTGATGGGACTTACCTTTGTTAGCGACACTGTAGGTGGGGCCCACTGGGCTAATCCAATGTAGTGATTTTTGTGTTCCCACATCTGAATTTAAAACAGAATGGTGTGCAACATGGCACATGTATCCATATGTAACAATCCTGCACGTTGTGCACATGTACCCAGGAACTTAAAGTATAACAAAAAAAATAAAAAATAAAAATAAATAAAACAGAATGCTGTGGTAGATACCTGTACTTCTCCATCCCCTAAGTGCTAGAAGGCACTCTCTTGCTCAGGGACTGCTGCACCTACTGTCTCCTGCAGGGTGCTCTAGCAGAAAATCATCCTCACAATTATAGACTTGAAAGACTATGGGAGGACTCAGGCTATTTCCCAGTGAAACAGCACCACCTGCCTGATACAGCCACCAAGTACACCCTTCTTGAAATGCAGCTATTGGCGTGTGCTACTACTAGGCTCTTGAAATGGAATGCCTTACTCATGGGGGACCCCTTGTGGCCTTTCTGCCTGGTATCTCTCACTCATAACAGGAGTGGGTTAACTTGAACTCATGACTAACAAGATGGGTGGGAACCCACAGGCCTCACTAAATGGCAATGGCAATGGCATATTCATTAGTGCAGCTAGCCCAGCCCAACTGTCATCTCCGTTTTACATTAAAATGGAATTGAAGTAGCTGAAACCTAGATTCAAAGAGGCTTCACTAAATGATTGGGCCTGTGAGTTCAGCTTTGGCTTGACACCTGATGGTGTCCACTGAGCTGCTGCCACTCACTGTTCAGCGTCAAGGTCAGCTATGTGAAACCAAAAGCAGACACAGTCAATCCTCTTGGTAAGCAAACTCAGGACAGTCCTCATAGCCTTGCTCAATCCCCCTTTGTTCAGCTTTGCTACATTTCTGTTGACTCCTGGGTCGTTATTAGTGTCAGAGCCATCTGGTCTGCCACTTAGATCTCAGACAGGCAGATTAAAGACATTCCTCTTTAGGGCCAAGTAGCTGATAACCCTGTACCACCTAGGTCATCATCACAGCAGACATGACAACACAGCCACCATCATGGACTGGGCACATATTATTCTATGTTTCTGATGCAGAAGCTACCAATGTATATTAGATTTTTTATTTCTGTCAAAGTTGACTCATTTGTTTTGCAGGGAAAAAAAAGCCACATTTCATGATGTGCTAGCCCTGTTTACTTTGAAAAATTGCATGCATTGACCCTTGATTCTCTCTTGGAGCTACTGTTGGTATCTTACCACTCTTAAATCTTTTTCTGGTTTTGATGTTACTGTCTCATCTCTGGCAACATCGCTATAGGCTTTGAAATTAAACTGTGTCACGTTTTCTGCTTTCCAGCCCACCTGGAGTTAAAAAATATGCCTTTAGTCCCAAAGGTTAGTACAATTTTTTTTTTTTTTTTTTTTTAAGACAGAGTCTTGCTCTGTCACCCAGGCTGGAGTGTAGTGGCACAATCTCAGCTCACTGCAACCTCTGCCTCCTGGGTTCAAGAGATTCTCCTGCCTTAGCCTCCGGAGTAACTGAGACAACAGGCCCCTGCCACCACGCACGGCCAATATTTATATTTTTAGTAGAGACAGTGTTTCACCATACTGGCCAGGCTGGTCTCGAACTCCTGACCTTGTGGTCTGCCCCTCTCAGCCTCCCAACATGCTGGGATTACAGGGATGAGCCACCGCACCCAGCCTCAAAATGGGCTAATTATTAAGGGCCATTTATTTGATGGACATTCTACATTCCATACCATCTACAGGCATCTGGTATTGTTGAGCACTAGAAAGACTTCTTCAAAAATCAGTTCAAAGATATTTCTGACTCCCCCTCATCACATCCCCCTAGTTGACACATCTTAGTAATGCAGTTTGGTCACTGAATGCTGTTGTCCTTAGAAAATGTTCATCTATTTTTGGCTGCCTTCAGGGTAATGGTTGGGAATAAGACAGTAAGAATTATCTAGATCTATTTTGAAAATTCAGGACTCCTCCTGACTACTCCTGGGCATGCTGCTGCTTTCTTTCCTCTAACTGCAAGCAAACCTGCTATGTATGCAGTCTCCATCTGGCTCTCTGCATTACCCCCATAGGAAGTAGAGCAAAACGAACGTATCATGCTGATGCTCATCAACTTGCTGTGCTGTGAATAATAAAATTATTTGTTTTTGAGCCAGGAGTCTTGTGTCTTCTACCAGAATCTATGAAACAGTAATTGATTAATTTATTAGTTTGTAAGGGGGGTAAAATCAAATCCCAGACATGACAGTTACTGATAATAAATTACAACTTTCTATTCTTAGATCACAGGTCTGAAATCTAGGTGGTTGAAGCTTTCTCAGCACCATATCAAAAGCAAACTTAAAGAAGATGTGTGTCTAAACCTTACTCTCAACAAGAAGTAAAATCAGTGAAAACTGCTTTTATTTTGCCATCCTACTTTTTTTTTTAAGCCAATGATTGTGTGCTATGTACATTAAAGAGAATCTTCTATGAAGGTCAGCTCTTAAATTACAAATTTTATGAATGTGAAAGTGAGATGTTGAAGTTGGGGAAAGCTCTCTGTCATTATCTACTCAAAATTTGTGAAGAAGAATTCTGCCAAGAAGTAGATTCACAATTGAAGATGCTTAAATTAAGACATGAAGAGAGGATAATAAGAGAATGAGTATTTAGTAATACCTGGGATTTTGACTAAGCATATATTTTTGTAAGAATTCTGCTTCTCCAGTATGGCGATTCCTCAAGGATCTAGAACTAGAAATACCACTTGACCCAGCCATCCCATTACTGGGTATATACCCAAAGGATTATAAATCATGCTGCTCTAAAGACACATGCACACGTGTGTTTATTGCGGCACTATTCACAATAGCAAAGACTTGGAATCAACCCAAATGTCCATCAGTGACAGACTGGATTAAGAAAATGTGGCACGTATACACCATGGAATACTATGCAGCCATAAAAAAGGATGAGTTTGTGCCCTTTTTAGGGACATGGATGCAGCTGGAAACCATCATTCTCAGCAAACTATCACAAGGACAGAAAACCAAACACCGCATGTTCTCACTCATAGGTGGGAACTGAACAATGAGATCACTTGGACTCGGGAAGGGGGACATCACACACCGGGGCCTATCATGGGGAGGGGGTGGGGGGAGGGATTGCATTGGGAGTTATACCTGATGTAAATGACGAGTTGATGGGTGCTGACGAGTTGATGGGTGCAGCACAGCAACATGGCACAAGTATACATATGTAACAAACCTGCACGTTATGCACATGTACCCTAGAACTTAAAGTATAATAATAAAAAATAAATAAAAAAAAGAAAAAAAAAGAATTCTGCTTTTCAAAAAGATTTTATCTTCTTACAGTTAAGATTGCACAGTCACACATGTGCCTTTGAAAGCAAATAAACACTAGACCACTTAAGGTCTTGAAAAATGTCTGAAGTGCTTCCTCATTGCTGTTAAAGCTGTGCGGTCTCACTGTCCTGCTGTTTACCACCCGCTGGCCAATCAATTACAGTCAATCAGCAAGAATAGCAACAGTTACCAACAAGAGAGATGACATGCAGTTTAAACTGTTGACCCATGAGCTGTCCATGAAAGGCACAACCCTGAAGAAATACATATTTTATTCCTATTTGGATTCTGTGATTTATTGCCTTCATCACAAAACATCATATAAAGGGTGAGTTTCAATTAGAAAGAGACAAATTTTGTTTTCATTATTTTAAAAAATATTTAAGCAAAAAGTTATTTGATTCAGGAGCATGGTTCATCTCTATCTTTGCAATTTCTTGGGTATGTACAAGCCAAGTGATGATAACTTGCTTGTTCTAGTGAAGAGTCAAAATCCTTCGTTCTGATTCTAGGTTAAGATCTTTGTTTTCTTATTGATTTTCCTCAGCTCTCCCTGACATTAGTGAACTATAAACTTGGTTTGGCAACCTATAGGTGAGATACAGAACAGCAAAGGGGACTTTTGAGCTCAGAATCCAGTAATCATTTTGACTTGCTAATGAATGATAGATTTAAACTTCCAGGTACACACAATAAATTATGTATACATACATACATGCATCTATACATATATACAGACATACACACAGTTTTACTTACCTATTGTTTGATAAGTTTTAATTTGTACTTAAATATTAGATTTTTATATTCTTATATAAATTTTAAACTTCTAAATTTACATAGTCTAAGGTCACTTACCTTTATTGCTTTCTTTCTTTTGTGCCACATCTATTATTTGCAAACTACAACATAAAGCTTTATGGGAAATGAGGAAAGGAATAATATAATCATGTGATCCTAGGATTTCCCAGGATTTTATCATCAGGAAAGGAAATAATACAAGAATACCATGCCAGGTTATTGTCAGAGGTAAATATACTATAATAAAGATGAAGCAGCGTTGTTGTCTGGGGTAAATACCCGAGGTTCACTGTCCCACACCAGGGAAATCGGGGACGCAGACACAAGAAGTGAGTTTAAGAGCAAAGGTTTAATAGGCAAAAGAAAAAGAGAATAGCTTTCTCTCCTGCAGAGAGAGAGGGGTGCCTGAATAGGTCTTCCGGTTTTGGGGTGAAATGCATGCGGTTTTATAGACAGCTTGAGGAGGCAGTGTCTGATTTACACAGGACCCAAGAGATTGATCCGACTAGGTATGATGTTTGCATAATGCACAAAGAAACTGGCCATCCCACCCTAATCCTATATTATGCAGATGGATTCTCTACCTAGCTGGTGCCATGATGTTTGTTTCTTAGTGTACATGTGGTTGACAAAGAAAAAAGAAGATGGACCCGCCATGTTGAACATGTCTGGCCCCCAGGTATCCTTTTTTCTATTGGCTCAGCTGCTGGCATTTACCTATAAAAGCTTTTAGCTTGCTTATCTATGCTTACAGCTTGACTTTTCAGACTGCTTTCTGTTAGAAAAGAAATTATTTGGGGGTTGCTTTTTATTAAAAGGAAAACTTATGGAAGACTCCCTTACCCTCACTATCTGCCTAAAATATTTCTTTCTAGCTCCTGTATCAAAGAAAGCAATGAAATAATGTAAAATTTAGAAAGTAAAGAGGTCACTTCTGGCTTTGGAAGTGAAACGTTCATAAAGAAGGGTGTTTAAAGCTGGGATTCAGACGGTTGGTGATAAGAAAGAAAAACAAAACCTTAAGACCCCCAACAAACTGAAAAGATGCCCTCTTGGCCAAGGGGACTCCAGAGTAACCTTGAAAGCTGAGTTTTCAACCATGCCTTGGGATGAGAGATCAGACATGCCCCATTATACCTCCTTCCTTGCTAACTGCCATTAGACTTTCTTCCATAAAGGATAAACAAAAACCAGTCCTTTCAAAATACTCCACCACTTATATCAACCAACCACCTGCCACTGTCCCCTTTTTTTTTTCCTGATACCAATCAGGGAGTAGTTCTGGACAGTCTATGGAGAATGTGCAGTAAGGGTTTTTCGTGTCCTCTGTTTCAGCATTTGATGTCAGCAAGCCAAAAACTCCACCTCTGGATCTTGCTGATGCTGGCATTTTTTGCACAAGAGACCCATGAAGGGGTATGAAAATCAATTGCACATGCGCACATTTCTTCTTCCATAAATATTCATGACTCCTCGTACAGCTTATTAAATCTGTATATGTGCCACCTTGCTCAATGTAAATTCCTTTTCCTTTTGCCCCTCCCTCAAAGTGTCTATGTCTGGCTTCTGACTGGAGGCTATGCTTTCCAGTCTGTCAGAATGGCCACCCTGTAGACCAGTCTGCAACCCTTTAAGAGAAACAAAGCTCTCCTTTCCAAATTTATGAATCTTGTCATTCTTCAGTTGACAATGATAAGGCTAGAATACTTTTTTATTTTTTAAGACAGGGTCTTGCTGTGCCACCCAGGCTGGAGTGCTGTGGCACAAACATGGCCTCACTGCAGCCTCGACCTCCCAGAGTCAAGTGATTCTCCCACCTTAGCCTCCTGAGTAGCTTGGACCACAGGTACATGCCATCACACCTGGCTAATTTTTTTCATTTTTGGTGTAGACAGGATTTCATCGTGTTGTCCAGGGTGATCTGAAACTACTGGGCTTGAGCAACCCTCCTGCCTTGGCCTCCCAAAGTGCTGAAATTACCAGCATGAGCCACTTGCACCTGGCCGAAGATTTTGACTCACTGTGTGGTTGTTTATTACAGCAATACTTCTCACAACTTGTAGTTTTAAAAAAATTGTATTCCAAGAAATGTGACTGATAAATACAATTTGTTCATATCTCAAAGTATGCAAGTTTCTACATAGAATTCTAACATTCTAGTTTAGGATTTCCAAACACTTTGATCATGCCCACAGAAATAAATATATTTTACATCATGACCTAGTTACACATATACACATATATTCAACTGCAGCAAAACTTTGATAAAATAATGTTTATACTTATATTTAAAAAAAATTTTTTTGAGATATAATTCATATAGCAAACCAAATCCTATGTGCAGCTTAATGAATTTATACACGGGTATGTATAATACCTATCATGTTACTGTAGCAGGACGAGCCGCAGACAAAACTCCTCAGACACCAAGTTAAAGAAGGAAGGGGTTTATTTGGCCGGGGGCATCGGCAAGACTCCTGTCTCAAGAGCCGAGTTCCCTAAGTAATTCCTGTCCTTTTTAAGGGTTTACAACTCTATGGGGTGCGCGTAAGAGGGTCGTGATTGATTGAGCAGGCAGCGGGTACGTGACTGGGGGCTGCATGCCCCGGTAATTAGTTCAGAACAAAAGACGATAGGGATTTTCACTGTGCTTTTCTATACAATATCTGTAATCTATAGATAACATCACCGATTAGGTCAGGGGTCGATCTTTAACTCCAGGCCCAGGTGTGGCGCCAGGTTGTCTGCTTGTGGATTTCATTTCTGCCTTTTAGTTTGTACTTTTTCTTTCTTTGGAGGCAGAAATTGGGCATAAGACAATATGAGGGGTGGTCTCCTCCCTTATTACCACAGCCTCAATCAAGATACAGTACATATTGAGGACCCCAAAAAGGATTTCTCATGTTCCCTTAAACACTTGCCCTACTCCCAAAGAGGTAAACACTACTTGAAGCTTTATCAACATAGATTAGTGTTGCCTGTTTTTGAATTACATGTGAATGAAGTATCTGAATTCTTTCAATCAACATTATGATAGAGCCACCTATTCTTATTATTTTGAATTTCAGATAAACAATAGCTTTTTTAAAAAAAATTGAGATATAATTCACATACCATAAAATTTACCGTCTTAAAGTATACAGTTGAGTGATTTTTGTAGGACAATATGTGTGTTCAGGCATGTGACTTTTTGCTTATACAGACTCAGGGTCAGCCAGAGGTGAGAGTTTAGGGCCATCTCAAGCCTTTCCTGAGCATGTACATACCCCCAGGCACATGTACAGCAGAGTCCCAGAGATTATCAGAACTTTCCAAAGCTTCGTATCACATCACATTCCCCAGAATTTCCTTTTAAGCTTTTTTGTGAGTCTATTGTTTGCCCCAATCGTTATCTACTGCCTCAGGCATCTGTAATGTTCAAAATTTGCCTCTGATTGTTTTTAACAAGTGACCCCAGAAAAAAGAATTTTTTCACTAGGCTATCTCCAATCAGATCAAATAAAGCCAGCCTTGTGAATGAATTCTTCTAGGAAACTCCAGACAGGTCAAATAATAATAATTATCTGGGAATGTGGTTTGAGAGAACTCCCCTGTGAAACTTGTTGGGCCCCCTACAGTAGCTGCCAGTCTGCTGAATTCACTGAGTTGGCTTTTGGTTTTCAAGTCTACTGCATGGGTGGGATAGAGGGGTGAGAATAGGTTTAGTTAAAATGCTGCAAAGTTTACTGTTTTGACTGAGATTCAGCCAGTTTCTTGGTTTGGTGCAAGCCTTTAATTTCCATAGTTCTGAAAAAGTTGGTTCTGACAATTTTGCCGCTATTCTCATTGCTTCTATGGAGTAGAGAATTTTCAGAGATCCTACTCCTCTATAGTTGCTGACATCATTTCTTTACTCATGTTACTATTTCACACACTATAATATTTTAAATCTCTTTTATTGAAACGATGGCACCATCCACTAAATTGAATTTGTGGCCTACTCATGAGTTGCATTCCACATGCTTACAAATCAGGGTCTTCGCTTACCTAAGGCTATTTTCGTAACTTTAGTACCTGGAAGCTTGTACACTTTTGTTGAGTACAAATGCAGATGCAGTAAGTATAAAGAGGGCTGGAAAGAATTTACTGGCATACAGAGAAGCAAACAGTTTGAGAGTGTGTGGGATGCTGTAGGATAACAAGCTCTCAACTGCCATATTTGCCTAGGTTATTGTGAATCAGTAAGCAAAAGTAAGTTTGATTCAAATTGTTTATAGGAGCTATGTCAAGTATCAAAGGACAAAACTACAAGTTTATAGATCTCATTTGGCTTTCTTGTGATTCTAGAATTGAGCAACAACACTTCATTCCCTAAATAGAAAGGGTTGGCTTTACAAGCAGAGAAAGGTTGAAGAAAGCAGAACCAAAAGACAAAGAGTGTATTTGTTTTTTTGAAGCTACTGTCTTGGTAAGTTGGGGACAGGTAGATAGAATAGTGATAACTGATTGGTTAACATCAAGTTACTTCAGGTCACTCATTGTAAGGATTAAAACAGAAGGACATTTATTATCAAGCTGATCGAAGATTTAAATGGGTCTGTTTGGGAAACTGGCTGTTATCTCCTTCTCTTGATTTCTAGGAAGGTCCAAAAAAAAACTAGTTTGGGTTTGGTGACATGAATTGTTGACTTCATTTTAATTTTTAATTTGATCTGTTGGGGCTTAGTGCAGAAACTTAGTCCAGAAAAATGGCCTTCTATAATTTTTATTTAACAGAAGTCTACTTCAATTTTTGTACATCATTGTTACTGGCTGAATTGTGTCTCCCTCCTTCCCCCAAATTCATATGTTGAGGTCCTAACCCCCAGTACCTCAAAATGTGAATACTTGAAGATAGGCCCTTTAAAGAATTAAGATAAAATGAGGTCATGTGGGTGGGCCTGAATCCAACACTATTAGTGTCCTTTTAAGAAGAGGAGATAGCACACAGACAATATAAAGAGGAAAGACCATGTGAAGACAAAGGGAAAGATGGTCATCCATCTGCAAGCCAAGAAGAGAGGTCCTGGAAGAAATTAAACTTGTTGACATATTGATCTTGGACTTTATAACTGTGAGAAAATAAATTTATATTAAGTCATCCAGTTTGTGATATTTTGTTATGGCCATCCTAGCAGATGAACACAGACTAAGTATGTATATCGAATTTGTCTCTTTTTCATTTGTTTTCCCCATTTAATCAAAATAACATTATATTCAATTAAGCATTATATATGACAAGCATAAAGCTCTAGGCACTGCCCACCCCCAAGCAACAACAACTATTTTGGCATATATTTTAGAGACCATTATTGTAGTTTTTAAGTGACACTTTTACCTACCCACTGGTGTTTTCTTGTGAGTTTTGAGTATTTTTCAATTTTGGAGTAAAAGAATGTTAAATCCACAAGATGAGCTGTGATAAATATGTCTTTCTAGCTCCCTTTTCCCCTACCCTATGAGACACAGTACTCACTCTATTTTCCCCTTAGGTTAGGCTACAAGCTCCACTCTGGAAGCAGATTGTTGTAGAAGTATGATCCCATTTTCTCTGCTTCATCAGTACTTTCGGGTTACTGAACCATAGTGCCTCCAATTCTAAGTTGAATTGGATATACTAAGAGGGGATCATTTCCCTGGTTTGATCTACTCAGGTGGTTTCAACCTTATCTGAGTAGTGAGACTGCTTCCAAACCATGTGCTTTATGGCAGAGAGAAGACCGGGTAAGGGAAAGCTTACCCATTTTTTACTTTAACCTGTGACCTGCCACCTCCCAGGCTATTCCAGCTGAGTTCAGCATGAATGCTCAATGGCTTCAAGGCTTAAGGTCTATAAATCTTAACCACAACATAAAGAACCACACCTTTGAGCAATCTTTTCACTAGCCACCTATCTTTATGTGAAAATTGTTTTAAGCAAAATTATCTCAAAGAAAGAAACGTTTGACTAATATTTTAATCCTTTAGAACAGTTTCTTCAGTTGTTTGTTTACGTTATTTTGGTGGGAAGAACAAATTGTTTTCTCATGGCATTAAGTTGATTTTTTCCCTTCATGTCATCTTGATTTATGGGATTTTTTTTTTTCATCCTTAATAGCTCAGACAAGTTATGAGCAGTGGATGTAAAAAGTAGGCAGTGTTTAAAGGGCTTCTTTTTCACATGTGTACAAATGCTCTGGAAATGAACAGCACCAAGAAATTGGGAACAAGTATGTCAGAAAACTATTAAGCTTTTATTAAGCACTCTAAAACTTTATGTACTAATTTATCACATTTGTATTGAGCATGTGCAAGCTATTGCTCTAGGAAGTGATATTTACTGTTGTAGTTGGCTATGACTCTTTATACCAAAAACGATAAATGACTTGGTTTGAAATATCTCCTATACATATAAATTTTGATTTAAAAACACTTGAAGAGGGAATATAAATACATCAGTAATAAATACATTTCTTCATAATATGACATCTGGGACTTGGAGAGGTTATTTTCTTTATTACCTCAGCAACAATTACAGGTAATGTATTAGAAGGGTGTTCAAATGGTTTTGTTCTAATATTTAAAAAAATAGAATGGTTTTAATGAGTCATTAAGAGTTGAGAAATTTTAAAAAACATATGTATACTCTGTTATACAGGGGATCTTCTATAAAAGCCTTCCATTTTTTGCTTATCTATTTTTTGATTTTACTTTTATCAGTGATGCTCAAAGAGTTACATTTCCTTCTTAACCCTCTAGGCAACAAGGAATTCTTGAAAGCTGTTTCTGTCACATGTAAACTATCTCACAAGGGAGAGTAAGGCGCTGCCATGCTATGAAGCTTCACAGTGGCTGAGCATCAAATTCTAGAGACTCATAGGCACCAGATTCATGTTCACAAGCAGTGAACTGAGTGATAACCCATGCCTTTTCCCTCTCTCTGTGGAAATCACTTTATCCCATGGGAACCCTGCCAGAGATCATGGATATATTCTCAATTTTCACCTGTTGCATTCATTCAAAAAATAAAATAAGACAAATGAGGTTCCATATTTGGAAAAGAAAGAAATCTAGGAAATGAATGCGTAAGTCCTCAAATAATGTAGCATCAGAATTCTTAAAATGATGAGCCTATCTAAGTGAATTCTAAAACAGCAACTCAATTCAGTTTGAAATCAGTTCCATAGGGTCCTGGGTATTGAGAAGGACACCAAAGACATGACAGGTAGGGGGTAAGGCTTGCAAACATTAGGGTGTAAGATAAAGTGCAAGACTGTACACAGAAGACTGGCAAAGTCCATTTGGGAGGGCTCAATTTATACAGCTATTCCATTTATACAGCCAAATAATTTTGAGAACCCTTCAAGTTTCTGCATTTACAATTTACTAGAAATATGTATTGTACAGGAATAAAGTAGAAGCTAATGAAGAAAGTTTATTTTTAAAATGGAAGGAAGGCTCAATTTGGTTTTAAGGAAGGGCAATGTTTGGGTTGGTATTCAGAAATAAAATTATTTATTTTAAAATTTTAAATTTAGATTCAGGGAGCACATATGCAGGTTACAAGAGTACATTGTCTGATACTGAGGGTTGGGCTTCTATTGATCTTGTCACAGATAGTGAACATAATGCCCAATAGGAATTCTTTCAGCCCTTGCCCTCCACACGCACTCCCACTTTTTGGATTCCCCAGTGTCTGTTGTTCCCATCTTTATGTCCATGTGTACTCAAGATTTAGCTCTTACTTGTAAGTGAGAACATATGATATTTGGTTGGTTGTTCTATGTTAATTTGCTTAAGATGAAGGCCTCCAGCTGCATTCATGTTGCTGTGAAGGACATGATTTCATTCTTTTTTTATGTCTGCGTTGTATTCTATGATGTACATGAGCCACATTTTTAAAAAAATCCAATCCACTGTTAAAGGGCACCTAGGTTGATTCCATGGCTTTACTATTGTGAATAGTGTTGCAGAAAACATATGAGTGCATATGTCTTTTTGGTATAATGATTTATTTTCCTTTGGGTATACCCAGTAATGGGATTGCTGGGTCAAATGGTAGTTCTATTTTTAGTCCTTTGAGAAATCAGAAAGAAAACTGGAGAGAATAGAAGAAAAATTAAAAGACAGAAATGATGTTGCATGCTTGTAGGGGAGAATTGCATCTAGAGGAGACAGTGGAGGCTAAATGCAGCAACAATGTGTTTTCAGATATAAAAGAGCCTTGATCAATCAGCTAAGGAATTTGGATCCATGCCTATAGGAAGCCAAGTCCCATTGCAGTAATGTTGAGCAGAAAAAGGAGATTGCAAAAAGGCATTTGGAAAATTAACCAGAACTGGTACACAAGGTAAATGAAGTGGAAGCACGGACACTAGTTAGGAGGCTACTATAGAAATAAGATAGTGAGGAACAAGATCCAAGTTCGGACAGTGAGAATGAAGACAATGCAAAAGAGAAATTAAAGTATTATTAGAAATACAGAGTTTTGTTGAAGAATGCTGTTAATAATAATACAGAAGCCCAATAATACTCGAACACTGCTCAGGCTCCTTAATACTGAATGGCCAAACATCGACATAATAGCTTCTTTTGTTTTCCTGCACTGGTTAAGAGTTTTAGATTCATATTCATATTGGGCAGTTTAAGTTTGTTAACAAAACAAACTAACCATGACTATAAGGCAGAAGAGAAATTCATGGACAAGTGATTGAGTAACCTAGAGAATTGCTAGGTAATCTACAACCAGGTGAGTGATCAGCTGAGACATAAGATGTGGGAATTGAAACTAAGACTAATGAAGAACTAGTCTTCGTTTCCTAGGACTGCACTCTTCTTAATCTCTTACTCTTCACTGACAAGCTCACTGATAGGGTTTGGCTCTGTGTCCCCACCCAAATCCCATCTTAAATTGTAATCCCCAAATGTCAAGGGAGGGACCTGTAATCCCCTTGAGGAAGGAAGGTGATTGAGTCATGGGGGTGGTTTTTCCCATGCTGTACTCATGATAGTGAGTGAGTTCTCATGAGATCTTATGGTTTTATAAGTGTTTGGAAGTTCCTCCTTCGCTCGCTCACTCTCCTGCCACCTTGTGAAGAAGGTGCCTGCTTCCCCTTCTGCCATGCTTATGAGTTTCCTGAGACCTCCCTAGCCATGCAGAACTGTGAGTCAATTAAACCTCTTTCCTTTATAAGTTACCCAGTCTCAGGTATTTCTTTAAAGCAGTTATAGTACATAATCTAAGAGAGTAGGTGAGTGTATCAGTTCATTTTCTATACAGAAAATTATGACAGTCAGAGAAGTCCAGCATGACTGACTCCACCTTGCTTCTAGCTTCACAGACGGGCTGTCCTTGCTTATTCCTGGGAGTGGGCCAGGCTAACCATGGGAGGAATTTATAGTTGAACTTTGAGTCAAGGATCATAATAGTCTCTTTCCAAAACTGACCTCCTCCTTGTTTGGGGACTGAAATGGCCTTTGTAAGACTACTGAAAAGTCACAAGATTAGGATTATGCGGAGGGGTCTGAATTCTACTAAGAGGTGGGCATGGTTCCACAATAGCCAGCCACTGTTCCCTAGCTTACTTTCTAGTAATCCTTTACTGCTCAAAAGTCATGTGGCCAGAGATCACAAGATTTGTGACTTCCCCAATTGCTCCTATAGATAACATTACTAGTATAGAACCTAAGATTGGCCTTTTGAGATGTTTTTCGGACTTTTGCATTGTGGGACTGACTGATTCTACCTGCACCTGCAACTCATGACTCAACCGGTCCTGTGGTCCTCATCCAGAGGTGGAGTCAGTGCAGGAGGACTGTTTTTCATACCCCCTTGATTTCATCCCCAACCAATAGTAGCACCCATTTCTTAGCCCCCTGCTCACCAAATTACCCATTTAAAAACCCTAGCCTTCAAGTGCTCAGGGAGGCTGATTTGAGTAATAAAATTCTGCTTGTCTAGCCCCAGGTTAATTAAATTCTTTCTCTATTACATTATCACTGTCTTGGTGAATTTGTTTTATCTGTGCAGCAGGCAAAAAGTGCCTGTCAGGTGATTACATAGCTAGGAGCAGGACTTGTTGCAAGAAAGGTAAGTGTCCTGTAGTACCGTGAGAGACAAAGAAAACAGAACAGTATGGGTTTCTAGACAGGTCTGGTAAATGGCTGAAATGAACAAATGGACAAAAAATGGGACACGTACATTCTCCAGCAGGCAGCCAACAGGTCCAGCATCCTTTCTGTTGTCTGAAAGTTTGCAAAGATAAAAGAAATGGTCTTTGAATTTGTAGTTCCAGATTTAATGGGCTTCACGTGCAGAGCTTACATAAATTATGCTCCAGCTGCCTAAGAGTACCCCTGTGACCAGTAGTTTTCACGGGGAGGGCAGAAGGCACTTCTTTCATGCCCTTTGTTATAAACATTATTGTTACTCTATAGAAAAAATTAAGTCCACGCCAATAACTGCTAATCTATATCTCTAGCTAATGCTTCTCACCTTAGCCCCAGAGCCATGTATCAAATTACCTACTAGAAATTCTTACTTAGATCACTTACAGCCTTCTCCCTTTTAATGTGTCCAAAACTAGGA
The DNA here is from genome assembly GCF_000951045.1 of Mandrillus leucophaeus. Classification (NCBI taxonomy): domain Eukaryota; kingdom Metazoa; phylum Chordata; class Mammalia; order Primates; family Cercopithecidae; genus Mandrillus; species Mandrillus leucophaeus. Next base: position 378,146 of record NW_012101398.1, on the reverse strand, counting down.
TTGTCTAACCATCCTTCACCACTCCCCACTCCTCTCTATCTCTGTTCTTCCTCCTTCCTGTGCCTATTATTTTAGTGAAGAGCACATTTGTCTGTACAATTTTAGTACGGGCAGCATTCTTGAATATCTTCTTCCCCCACTCCACCTCCTACCTTCATTCAAATCACCATGCCCAGGGATTCTTCTTTCTAAAGATCTTTTCTTATTCAGAACATCATCAGTACTTACCTGGATGGCTGGAATTACCCTTTATCTGGGTACTCTGTCTACCATTTCTCCTGTCGGCAATTTGTTCTCTGAATTGCAAATCTGATTTTGTCTTTCACCTATTTTAAATCATTCAAACATTTTCATTTGTCTAAAAATCAATTAAACTTCCCCACAAGGACTAGAAAGACTTCCATCTGGCTCTCTGTTGACCCCTCTGGCCTCATCTCTCACCTATGCTCCCTTCACACTCTATCTTCCAACCACTTTGAGCTGATGTGACCTCATTATCAAGACTTTTGTACAAGTGCTTTCTTTGTCTAGATACCCTTTCCTCTCCCATTGCCTGGCTAATTCTTATTTATTCCTCATTGTTCAATTTAAATGTCACTCCCTCCAACAACCCTCTCTCAACTACCTGTCTCCTGTCCCAATGAATCTAAGTTAGGTGACCCTTTTTGAGTCACAACCTCCCATCACTGTATTCTGCCATCAAAGTACTCATCTCTGGAGTATTCTTGCCTGTAGCCTTGTCTGTATCTCTTTTAACTTTAATCTCTTGTAGATGCCACCTATAAAACAGGAATAATATCTTCTTTGCATGGTGGTTATAATGATTAAATACCTGGTGCAGAACCTGGAATGTAGCAGCTGCTTAAAACATAGTAGTTATTACTACCACCGCTACTATTATGATTTGCTATTCCACTCAGTGTGGATATGGAGATTGCCCTGTCCTAGAAAATACTACAAAACAGTTTGGAAACAGAGGGTAGAGAATAAGAATGAGTAAATTAACTGAAATAAATCGAAAGGCCTGCTAGGGCTTCTTAAATTACTTCTTAGACACACTCCATTACCAGTTGCTAGAATTCAGTGTAGCAAAAGCCTTATCTCCATTGGGATACATCATCTGAATTAGTGGGCTTTCCAGCCCAGTCTGCTATGGTTATCTCACTCATGTCAAAGCCTATTCCTACCCAATTTGGTAGCAAGTCCCTGTACATTCCCTGGCTTTCTAACTCTGTCAGAGGAAATGATGGATGTAGGATTGAAACAATCCATATACAATCAGAGAGAACAAAGCTGAGGGGTAACACTACAGCAAGTAATTAAAAACAATCCTGCTCCTTGGAAACCATCCTCCACCTCCTACCATCCTGGCCTCTATTACCTTGGCACTGTTGGTTTGCTGGCTGCTCTTTCTGCCAGCTCACTTTGACTGGCACTGGCACACAATGTATTTGGCAGTCTTTGTTCCCATTACTGAGCTCCTCTTTGGAGCTGCCAGGCTTTGGTCAAAGGCTGCAGGGGGTACTTTGAAGCTCTTCCAAACATTTGGGCCTAGGGTCGGGGAGCTGGGCTTGTTACAATGCGTACTTTCTCCATTTCTCCCCATCCCACCACCAGGACATGATGAGTACTAGTTCATTTCTAAGTTTATTCCAGAACAGAAGCATAAAGAACAGAAATATTTCTGACCTGCTGCAGAAGGACCAACTCGATCTTTCCTATGTTACACTCTCATATATGTCCCCAAAAGAAATTAGGTATTTGGTTATATGTAAAATAGATATCATTTTAGCTAGAGATACTTCCTGAAACATTTAGGCAGAGATGATTAAAACCAAATAGCAAAAATACGCTTTTGTACATGGAGTTTCCTGTTTGCAATCTGGTTTGCAAATGTTGTTTTCATGTTGTTTTCCACAGGATCTCAACCAGTTGTTTGGAAAATAAACCAGCAACTCCTCTATACAAAGCACAAGATGCCTGATTCTCTACTGCTGGCTTAGGCCCAAATATAAACACTTTAGGATTGAAAAGAGGAGAATATTTCTCATGGTATCATTCTTGGAATGTGACTCAGACAGAAAGTGAACCTGTAATCTTCACAGCATCCAGCTAACTCCCTTCCTTTTGTCAATTTTCTCTCTAGTCTAGGAACCCAGTGCACAGCATAGTTCTCCAAAATCAGCAATGCTTAGAAGACAATTGGGTGTCAATGTTGCCAGGCGTTCTCCTGGTCACACCCAACAGTTACACAAAGGGACAGGCATGGTGCTTAATATAATTATCTTCTCCCACTCCTCTACAATCCCTTTCTTCCCCGAGGGATGCAGGCTGGGTTGTGTGTATTTGTGAACCTATTCATTAATGAAATATCTCTAACTTCTTTACAAATGTTATCTGGCCAATTCTGAAAATACTTTAGATAGGCTTTTCTATGAGCCTGCTTTAAATGACTCTTCTATGGCCAAAGCAATTTTGAGATATCCAATTTCCTCATAAATCATGGATCAAATCTGGGGTACATTTTTAGTCTTATTCCTTTTCACATTTATAGCTTGCAGGTTAGATCTGATTTTCACAGCATGGGGGATGATTTGTACACAACTGAGGTGCTTTGGAAAGCTGTTAGCTTTTTTTTTTTTTAAACTACACCAATATAGCAAATGACTTTTATCAATGTCATTCTCTCCTATTACCACAGGACCCTGCACATTTCTCTCATATTGTTTTAAAAATATTTCTTGTCATATTTTTTTGGTATAAATTATGAAGTCCTTGAGAACAGTGATTTTTTTTTTCTTTTTTAAGAACTTGGCACATAGTAGGTGCATATTGAATTTTTGTTAAAAAAATGGATGAAAACTAAAACAGCATGTTGCTCCAAATAAAATCCAAATGACATGAAACTATAAGTCCTGTAAAATCAAAATAAAAATCATCCATAGTATTCTTGTGTACCTCATTGTGCAAACAGTATTATAGAGCTTGTTTTATAAATGATGACAATAATTTCATTTCCTGTTTCCAAAAGATTTTCTCCTCGCTTACAAACAGCAGCTCTTGATGTCACAGCACCCTGTGAGTCCTCCTTGTTTAAACCTCTGGTATCTCCTTGATGATCCCTCCTTTGAGGAACAATTGTTATTAGTCCTAAACTGCAGAGAATATAGAAAACACTGGTTGAGGTATATAAAAATTTGTAGGATGACTACTTTTAAGATTGATTGAAAAAAATAAAAAGAAGAAACCTTAAACTTTTAGAAAACTGACTTGCTTGTACTGTTTTACAAGATTTAGAAAACTGACAAATGGCATCATTACAGCCTAGTGTTGTATGAAGCTCTATTCACCCTTCAGAGCTGGCTGAGAGCCCTCTGTAGAAAATGGACTGCATACAAGAAATGCACAGATGAGTTTAATCATAAGAACTGCATCTGGCCCAGGCAGAAATCTCTTTAACAGTAATTGGCATGTGGCTGGCGCTGAAGCAGCAGATGTTGCTTTACAGTTTGGGGAATCTGCTCTAAAATCTGCTGAAAACATGGACTTTACTGCAATGGTTGAACTTACAGTACCTGACCAATTCAAATAGAATCCGAAAGCTCTGGTTTTCTTTTAGACCAGCCCATGCATCTCTAACAAGACGGGAATCTCTGGAAATGTGCTGTTTTTGGCCTTCAAAGCTTTCAAACAAAATGAAATGGACAGACAAAACTTACTCCTAGGGAAATGTGGGTATGGCATGGAAATGTGGATGGATTGTCTCACCATCTCTGAGTGAATAAAAACTGAGGTCAGACGAAAATAACATTCACTTCTCTAGTTTTCTTCTCTCATTCAGCAAATGAACTAAAAAGTGGCATCCTACTCCCTCAAATGTTTTCTTGTGCCTATACAGCAGTGTATAGGGTTCTGAAGTGTTACCTCACTTAGGGGGGGCCAGGAGGTCAGTATTAAAGGAAAGAATCACAGGAGGCTTCCACACAGCCCTGTCTGCTAATGTGGTTGGCAAACCTCTGCACACATATGCCTCTGAGGACTAGAGGAAGTTTATCCAGAGGATTAGGTATCAGCCTCTAAAATACCTCACTCGCATTTCTAAAGTGACACCACTGGGACTCTCTTTCCAAATCCAGTATATGCGATTTTCATTTTGGCAAATAAGACTACACTGACTGAAAAGTGCATAAATAAATCAATACCCACACAGAGATTAGCACCACTAATTCAATTATCCAACTGTTCAAAGGAGTCCTTCTTTCTTAAGTTCTCTATTTATAATGTTTGCTTAAAATTTATTCAGAGTGTTTTCATATATATTATTTATTTTTCCAGCTTTTCTCAGAATTATTACCCTCATTTTATGAATGAGATCACCAAAGATGTTATGATTATCTCAACTACACAGAAAATTAGAAGTAGAACTGGAATAATAACTATAGACTTCAAAAAATGTGTTGTTTTTATAATTTCCTCCTCCTTATTTCCATCACCCAAAGTAAGCAACTTTCTGCAGTATTATATGAAATAATACACGTTGTACTATATGTATAACATAATTTCTGTGAGATAGATTTTAATTTGGCAAAAATAACTCAAATATCTACGATTTGTATTATAAAACTTTGTTTCATACAACTTATTGCTCTTTCTCTGCTTATCTCCTGAAGATCTACTCTTTGCCTGTAAACTGTAATGCATCTGTCAGGTCTTCTGATCAATTGACAATACATTTTTACTGTTAGAGGAAGATAAGAGAGAAATTTTTACAATGAACATGAAGAATCAATACATTATGAAAATAGTGACACAGATACCATTACATTCAACAGATTCCTCCTTTTTCTTTTAGAGATGACAATCCTCATTGTAGACTAAAGTAAGGCGGGTTGTGAGAGCATGTGCAGAAGAAATAATAATCAGTAAATTTAGCAGTGTTTCATATTGTGACACTGCACCTCCCAAAAAGAAAAGTTGGTAGGAATATGAAGGTAGAAGCGAGGACTCTGGGGAGGGGGTGAAAACTTGCCCGGGAGCAGTTTAAGGATCAGGTAACCAAAAATAATATTAAGTATCCCATTCTTACTCAGATAGGTATCTTAACTATCTCCACTTTCAGTGCCATTAAAGGGCCATCTCACTACCCTTTCTATGGCTTCATAACTTTTCCTTGCTTCCATACTGACATTGGGCCACCTGTACTGAGAATGATTAGGTCATCTATTTGATTCAGTTCACAAGGCTAAGTATCCTTGATGCTATGTGTCCTGCTAATCAACTCTTCTCCTATGGTAGTGCAGAGGTAGAAATTGCCCTCAATTACCTGGAAAATACCACATTGCTTTCTATTTTAGTCCAGCTGTAAATGGAGCCCAGTGCGTAAGTGGAGAGGAGAACAATGAACTACAAAAGTAAACTGTATCTCTCTGTGTCTCCTGGTTACTTGATGTCTGATTACTTGTCAAAACCCACTACTATAATGTAAATTCTATGGAGCAGAGAGAATGAAAGAATAAATGAGTGAATTAATGGCGGGTAAATAAAAAATGGAATGTTTTATTGGAGGATCTATAAAGATACGGGTTGTCCATTCATTTATTCATAACTATATGCCCTTCTACTTGGAAAAACATTTTTCCTTTCTCTTAGACATCAGTTTTGTGACCAAGCATTGGCTTTCATAGTGTATATGTGGAAGTTTCTTCCTCCAAAAGACCCAAGGCCAATCTTCCATAAACAACAATCTGTCAGCTCACTGATGGCTTTTGATCAGTTCCAGCAACACCATTGGGCTTCTTATTTCAGTAAAATATGCCTTTACTAAATCATTGTGACAAGCCTGCAGTGAGGGTGTTTGCTGCTAACAAAGGATCAGCCTGCAAGGGAGAAAGAGGGATTGTGCAGAGCACAGTAGAACATTTGCATGCCAGGATCAAAGCCAATGGACTGTAACCATGCAATCATCTAATCCACTGAGCAGGACAGAGGTCACCTCCAGAGAGGAAATTTCCTATTTCTGCCAACTACAGGACAGAAGAATTGCTAAAGTGCTTAAGAACAAGATCCTAGGAATAAATCTGCTCTGGAAATTGGGCAAAAGCTCTGGAATACTGATCACCACATACCAAATTTAGCTAGCCAGAATATTTATTTTATTATTTATCTGCATATTTTATCTTGCTTCTTATAGAAAAGATCTAAGGTGAGTTTTCCAGAAAATATTTATACCACGGGTTAAAAAATATATATGCTAGTATAGTATAACAAAGGGGAGAATCATTTGAAATATCATATTTGAAATGTTTTTGCATTTATGTCTGAATTGTAACATATTTGGTGTTTTAGGAATTCACATCACTTCAGAATAAAGCCACATAATGAAGGCCTAACTCTGCCTTCTGATTAGAACTTTACCTAACTTCTATACATTTTTTATTTTTCAAACTTATGCAGAGTGTTAGCCCAAATTAGCTAGGAATTTTAATACTTCAACGAATTAAAGAGCAAGAATTTTGATTAAAAATATAATGTTTTAAAAAATGAGAAACAATATAAATAATATATATATTTACTAAGCTAACATTGGAAAATATTTTAAAATAAGAGTTTAATATAATTCAGTAATGAACCAGTTTGTAAAATGTTTGTTATGCTTTAAATCAATCTGCCTTTCATTAGTTTATTCAATTCATTCACATAGATAAAACACCTACGTGTACCAGACTATATAATGGATTTCACTTTGGAAATAAAAGTTATATAATAGCCACAAGAATCTCCTGGCTTCTACAAAAACTTAGGGAAAAAAAAAACCCTTTATTATTAAAAAATAAATTTAAACATACAAATATAGAAAAAAATAAATCAAATTCATATAAACCATCATACTCAACAGTTTCCATGATTTTGCCTTAATTGTTTTATTTACTCTCACTCTATTTTTTTCTGAAATATTCTAAAACAAATTTTACATGTTGTTTTACCTCCACATACTTCAGTGTATATTATTAAAATTATGGAAAATTTTTCATGTAACTGCATTTTGATTTTCATACCTAATAAGATTAACAAGAAATCCTTGGTGTCACCTAATAGTCTATGTTAACATTTTCTATATAATTAATCTTCTATCTTATTTGAATTTCAAACTTTTTGGGTGAAGTAATTTAAAATACAAACAAGAATGTTTTTATTTTAACAATACAAAAATTACTGACATTGTATTTTAAAATATATATTTGATGTATATTTTTAAAATATCAAACATATTTAATATATATTCCATAAATTTTTAAATTTGATATAATTGTTTAAAAAAACAAACTTATACATTTAAGATTCATATTCATTGAAAACACCTTCAAATTTGTTTCATAAGCATTATCTATTTTTATGTCAGTATTTGAAACTCTTTTTTAATATTTGATGAAGTTAATACCAATTACATCAGCATCCAGACTAGTTCTTTTTTCTCATCCTTGCCCCAGATAAAGTTATGTTTGTTTTCAGAAAGCTTTGAAAATAATCCATTGACATCACATTTGTATTTCAACATTTGAGGCGGAAAGAACTTCAAACCAGCTCTATAAGCCCTACCTTCCTGCTCATTCCATGTTTAGCACTGTGCTACTATGGGAATAATTTAGTTGTTATAGTAAAACTTGTTTTGAAATGTTAATAAACACTAAGACTAGGGTGGGAAACCCTAAAACAACTGAACATTTCTGGTGTCCTTTCCATTAGCCATAAGCTTAAATGCAGGCTTTTAGGCATGTTTACTGCCAAAATTAACAGCTCTTCTTTAAATCAGAAAGCTTTTGAAGAGTCATCAGTAGCAACATTAACAAATGTTTATTGTGCAAAGTTTATTATAAATTATAGTTATGCTTTTAAGAAGCTTAGAATCCTGTGGAGGTCCTCATTACTACTTCATTGAGATTCATGTAGCTAGGAAGGATCCTCTTATTCCAGCATAGATAAAAACCATTGAGGAAAGATAATCTCCATTTTTAGCTCTGCATTTCTGAACTTTGATAGAGTGTGAAGTAAACAAAATCTAAACTCTTCACTCTTCCTGGTTGAAATGTAGACATTATGGAGTCTACCCTTTAGACCACCTTTTATAATTACTAGATATATACTTGTGTAGCATATTGTTTTGTTTCTATGGCTTGACAGACAGGCCATATCTGTAGTTGGCTCCAACCACATTCAATCATTCATTCATTATTTATTGAGTTAGTATTTTGCCCAATAATATAAAGTATAATTCTGGAAGTAAATGAAATGAGTCAAAGTCCTTTATCTCAAGTGGCTTATAATCAGTTATGGAAGACAGCTGAGTAAAACAACCGCATAGAAGAATAGAAGCAGCTAAACCCTGTCAGTTTCTCACTGTATTAGTCCATTCTCACGGTGCTATAAAGAAATACCCGAACTTGGGTAATTTATAAAGAAAAGAGGTTTTAATTGGCTCAAGGTTCTGCAGGCTGTACAGGAAGCATGAGTGGGGAGGCCTCAGGAAACTTACAATCATGGCAGAAGGTGAAGGGGAAGGAGTCACATCTTACATGGCATGAGCAGGGGGAAAGGAGAGAAGGGGGAGGTGCTACACATTTTTAAACAGCCAGATCTCAAGAGAACTCAGTATCACGAAAATAACAAGGGGGAAATCTACCCCCATGAGCCAATCACCTCCCACAAGGCCCCTCTTCCAACACTAGGGATTACAATTTGACATACGATTTGGACAGGGACACAAATTCAAACCGTATCATCCACTTAGTGTTTGCTCCATCTCTGGTGTTACCCTGACTTTGCACTGCCTCCAGACTGTGGAACACTGTCCTTTCAGTCACTTGCTGGGTACATTCCTTGCATGATGTCTGACATTTATTTTTAGTCTTGCCCTATTTTTCCTGGTCCTGGCTTCCTGTTCTATCTCTGAAAGCCACATCCACCTACAGTCTAGACACGAACCTCTTGAAGTTGCTTCTATGACTTACACGTTTGTGAAAGAATGTGGAGGAGCCAGAAGGAGAGGCATATGTTTCACATAAAAGTTAAAGTCAGGATATAGTTTTTTTGCTGAGGAAATTTCCATAGAGCACATTTAGAGAACTTTACCCAGAAATATGAGAAAACCTTTTAAAAGTCCTATATAACAATATAGAAAATATTTCATAGCATTAACATCCTGGATAAAATGGCCTTAAAATGATGAGGAAATTCCAGCATCGGGAAAGGTTTGTCCATCTGTCTGCATCAGTGGATAATTGAGAGCTCAGTTATACATATTTTGGCTTCCATTTAGCTTTAACTCAAGGGCTTAAAGGTTAGCAGCTCATTTTTGCCATCAAAAATTATTAAGATAATTAATAATTATTAAGAATTCTGTTTGTCATTGCTATGGAGTAATGCCATTTTTCTGCTAAATGGAATTTTGCTATCTCTACATTTTCCCTCTTGGTTTTTCTTACTATGTGTATTGAAGAAAAGACAATAAAAATGGATTAATGTGAAATCTTATTAGTTTTCAATGAGAATGATACATCTGATAGGAGTTTAGTTGTCTAGCATTAGTTTGGAGCCAAAGGAGCAAGAGATTTTCTTATCCATCCCCCATTTAAGAGTATTACTTTGAGCAAGGGGTGGTAGCTTATGCCTATAATCCCAGCACTTTGGGTGGCCGAGGCCAGAGGATTGCTTGAGCCCAGGGCTTTGAGACTACCCTGGGCAGCATAATGAAACCTTGTCTCTACAAAAAATACAAAAATTAGCTGGGCATGGTGGTGTGCACCTGTAGTCCCAGCTACTTGGGAGGCTAAGGTTGGAGGATCACTTGAGCCTTGGAAGCTGAGGCTGTAGTTAGCTACAATCTTGCCACTGTACTCCAGCCTGGGTGACAGAGCGAGGTCTCATCTCTCTCTCTTTCACTCTAATTCTGTGGTAAAATTTTATTAAAGATGCCATTCAGATTATTTTAATCTAGGCACCCAAGGAAGGTTTATTGCTTTACTTCTTATGAAAGTGCATAAGTAAACAAAATTGGGTTTTGTTTAATTTTCACAAAAGGGAAGAGGGGGAGGATGGGAAAAGAGGAAGAAAAGAAAGAAGAGGAGGAGGAGGCAGAGGCGGCAGCAGCAAAGATGAAAATAATTGCTAAGGAAGAGTGGGTTCCTCTCGCTTTTTTTCACCAGCACATAATATATTTGAAGGAGAAACACTAACCATAATTTCCTTTCTTTTAATCTGAGCCTCTGCGTAGTTAATATCAAAATATTAAAGGTGGAAATTTCCAAAAGTTTGTAAAACAGAAAGCATTTCTGTGGGCTAGAATGCTAATATGAACCCAGCTGAAGTTCAATAAATCATTCCTCTAATTTGGGGGACTCTTGCTGCTCACAGCAGCATGGATGCTGTAGACTAAGCCATCCAACAGTGAAAATACATTTAATTGGAGAAGAAAGAACTTTCCAGATTTTAAAATTAACTCATGATTTTTCCTAAGAATATTAAGAATCTGTTTTACAGGGATTATTATAAATGTCTGTATTTACCAAAACATATATTGGAAGGAAAATAAAAGTGCCTTGTTCTTAGTTTAGTGGAAAAGGTGCTGGCATGGCATACAGTTATGGACTGAATTTTTGTGTTCCTCAGATAAATATGTTGAAGCCCTAACCCCTAATGTGATGGTATTAGGAGGAAGGGTCTTTGGTGCGTATTTAGGTTTAGATGAGGTAATGAGGGTGGGGTTCTCATGATGGGATTAATGCTTTTATAAGAAGAGACCAGAGAGCTTGCTCTCTCTCACTGACTCTCTACTTTGTGAATACACAGTGAGAAGGCAGCTGTCTCCAAGCCAGGAAGAAAGACCTCACCAAAAATGGAATGTACCGACACCTTGATTTTGGACTGCTTAGCCTTGAGAACTATGAGAAATGAGTGGTGTTTCAACCACTCAGTCAATGGTATTTTGTAAAGGCAACCCCAGCTATCATATACTATGCTATGCATTCACCCAAGCCGTTTGCTTATTTCAGAGATAAGACTAGGGCAGATGGCTCCATTGATCAGACAGAGCTCTCTCTTCAAAATCCATTACTCATTCATCTGAACAATTAAACCTGCTACTTATTCTCTTGAGGTATAGAAAATTTCAAGAGGATTTTTAGAACTCAAATTATACAGATTATTTTGTTCTGAACATGTGGGCTCCTACAGAAGAGTACTTTCTGGATGATACCTAGCAGAGTGCCAGTAAACTTAAGTCATTCATAAACTATTTATATTATGATAATAATAGTTGAACTAACAGTCCTTAATTCTTAACTCTCTACCAGCCTGGTCTGTCCAGCCTGTCTTAATGTCTCTTTGAGATAGGCTGCTGCTAGAAGAATTTACTAAGAGTACAAATACTGAAACTGCTTCCCCGGAGATAACCAATGGCAAGTATCTGTGGAAAGACACAGTCTGCCAACTAGGGTGACTTGTGAGGTTTTTGTTAAAGATTCAAATTTTCTATCCCATATTTTTGGCAAAGAAAAACTGGTTAGGGTAACATTTAGAGTTGAAAGCTGATTTATCTTTGGAACTATGAAATTTATTTATTTTATGGTTGATTGATGTATTTTGATCTGCCTTTCATATGGAATTCTTCACTTGGATATTTTCTATTACAAGTTTTACATGAGAATATATTGTTAGATCATTTTGTTTCAATCAATATTATTGGTATGTGTATCAGATAACCAACTGAAATGCTTATTCATTGAGAGGTGGGGGATTCAGATGAAAAATACTTCCTGGTGTGAAGAGGACCTTGATGCTCTGGCATGTTCCAAAATGGTGCTGTACATCATGGACAATAGAGAATGTGCTTGACAAAGGGCTAGAGCTGGGTGTACTTAGGGCAGGCAGGCTGCAGATGAACCAAAGAAGCAGATTATACTTAACAATGTCTGCTTTGCTTCTCTTTTTAAACACCTGTCCTCCACCCACTCACCAAAGCTGGCTATTAGGAATGGGACTGGCTTCTTTGCAACCACCCAGGCTCCTGTACCCCACAGTCATAATGTGCTACACATCCGTCCTCTACTAGAGTTCCTCTGCACTACAGCTTATGGCCATAGCTTCCACAAGTTTTGAGTCTCTAGCTCCACTACAACCACCTCCAGTTATTCCCTGCACCTTGAAAAGAACAGAGATCTTTAAATAAACCCAACAGTAAGTATTTGCACTGCTCAACTTTGATATTTGTTTACTGCCACCTTCAGAAACTCCTGAAATATTTTTACCCTGATTCACTCCATGCCACTGCAAGTCCCATCCTAATTTCCATTCTGGATTTTGTTTTCCTATTCAACCTCAAACTTTCCTTATGTCCTGATAATCTACTTTCTGTCTCTTCTTCATGCATCCTTTACCACTCTGTCATCTCTGGGGTAGTGGAAACATTTGAGAATGTGGATGCTCGGGGCTGCTGGTGCAAACTCTGTCACAGGAAAGTGACTTTGAGCAGTGACTTTACGTCTTTCACTGAGATTCCTCATTTGTGAAATGAAGGAGTCAGAGAGACGATGATCTATAAAGTAATCATTCTCCTAAAGCTTCTATGAGTCTATGACTGTTTCTACTCACCTTGTTCCTCTTGTAACTCACAGTTTTTAATGTTCATTTTGTGGAAGTTCCAACTTCTCAACCTTTCCCTTGTAGTATTGAATACTGTTCACCAGGCTGAAATTAATTCAGATTTCAACTGTTTAAAAGGGTTTTTGAGTCCTTTGGCTTACCATGTTTACTCATCCAAGTGTGGATTCCCTTGGAGGTAGTTCTATCTCTTTGTATAGATTCTGAAAATCTCCAATACATCCCTTCTTGACAGAGTTCTGCTCCAAAACTTTGTTAGTATATATTATCCAGTTTTATATCTAACTCAAGTTTTTCATTTTAAATACCCTGACATACCCTTAGAAATGCAACTTTGTTTGGCTTGTGGTCTATGAAGTGAGGTGTCAGTAGAAGGGAATACATTTCTACAAGCAGAGTGACTACACGAAGAAATAAATGTTATAAATGTCTTTGTGAACCTCATCAAAGAAAACCATCACATTTGTCTTTCGAAACACAAAAAACTTCAAAATTTGAACTTAACCTGTGAATACACGTAAGTATTTGTGTAAGGGTGAAGTGTTGTAAGGGGGAGAAAATGATATTTCTTTGCTGAGTTACAGTTTGTGAAGACAAGATTGGGCCACTGAGGCATCATTTGTAATACTTGCTGAAAGTATAAGCTGAAAATATTACCAATTTTGTGTCTTATTATTTTAAACACATATTTTGGAACTACAGTTAGACAGTACTTTCTGTTATTTACTTATTAATTTTTAAAATAACTATTTAGAAACAGTATAAGAATATCACTTATAAAGACTTTCTATATAATACCAACAATTTATTTTTACTGTTAGGAAAAAATAGGATGCAGTAAGAGATATTAAATGACATAAATTTATCCTTAAAATATAAATAATGTAAAATCTCCTTGAAATGTAAACAACGATACGATTTTGAAATAGCACAGAAAAACTTCATTGGGCCCTGCCAGAGCCGCCACTGTCAATGATTCAAGATTTTCATTGAGTTCAGATGATCATCAGCTGAATTGAGTCTTCTACATGATTATTTTTCAAAAAAGGTTTACATTGTTTCTTTTCTTTTCTTTTCTTTTTTTTTTTTTGAGATGGAGTCTTGCTCTGTTACTCAGGCTGGAGTGCAGTGGTACAATCTCGGCTCACTGCAAATTCTGCCTTCCGGGTTCATGCCATTCTTCTGCCTCAGCCTCCCGAGTAGCTGGGACTACAGGCACCTGCCACCACACCCGGCTAAGTTTTTGTATTTTTAGTAGAAAAAGGGTTTCACAGCATTAGCCAGGATAGTCTTGATCTCCTGACCTCGTGATCCACCCACCTCGGCCTCCCAAAGTGCTGGGATTACAGGTGTGAGCCACCGCGCCCGGCCTACACTTTTTCTTAAAAAAGAAAAATCATATGAATAACTGAGGTGAAGTTGAAAGCAGGTGTCATCAGTGAGTTCAGAGTTTTCTGTGGACTTGGTGGTCTATTAGGAAATAAAACCTGTTCAAACCTTCCTGGAACAGAGTTCCCAGAAGGAAAGGCAGGTCTCCATCTTTGCTGTTTGAGTGACTTAGCTGTTCCAGCCTTTGAGCTTTGGAGTGTCTGAGGTGACCAGGAACTGAAGTGGACCCCCAGCACAGCACAGCTGCTCTGTAAAAACATGGCCAGACTGCTTTTTACAGGGGGTGTCCCAATCCCATTCCTCCTCACTTGGGAGGACCTCCGAGCTGGAGTCTCCAGCCACCTCCTACTAGTGCATTTAGGTTGGCAACTGCTCTGTGCCTCTCTGGAATGGAGCTCCCAGAGGGAAGGGGAGGCCACTATCTTTGTTGTTTTGCAGCCTTCATTGTTGATATCTCTAGGTACTAGAAAATCTGAGGTGACTAGAGACTGGAGCAGGCCCCTAGCATACTGCAGCAGCCCTATTACAAAGTGACCAGACTGTTATGTGGGTTCCAATTTCCATATCTCCTCACTGAGTAGGTCCTCTAGGCCTGGGCCTTCAGCCACACCCCACCAGAGCTATTGAGCCAGTAGCAGCTCTGCAACTCCCTGGACAGAGCCCCCAGGGGCAACCGAAAGCCTCTCTGCCACTGCCTCTACAGTGGAAATGCCCTTGTTACCCTTGGAATAATAAAGGAGGAAATAACGTAAAAGTCTTATTCATGTTTCCAACAAGCTGCAGTCAACCTAAGGAGAGGAAGCCAGACTATCTCCTGTGGGTCCCACCTACCCACCACTGCTTGTCAACAAACAGGAAACCCCTGGCTTGGGCCCATGGCACAGATCCTCCATCCTGGGCTGACCTGCATCTCTCCGGGGTGGAGCCCCCAGAAGACAAGCAAAAGACCCTTGATCACAACCACCACTAAGGTCCCTTCCTCTGCTGCCTCCAAGTTGAGAAGGCACATAAACACTGAGATTGCCCCAGAGTGGGAATGGGCAGCCCAGGAATGCCAAGTCCCTATCTACAGCCAGCACTCAAGGGGAAGAGAAACCCACACTTTCAGAGCATTGAAAAGTAACATGGCTGCACCTGTGAGGAAACACAGGGTAGGCACATGACCAAGCAAGAGTCTACCAACTGACCAATATGCATAAATGCCACTTACTGGATCACACCCCAAAGCTTTGACTCCAAAAACACCTCACTAACATACCCTATTCTGAAACTGAGGACAAAAAGCTTCAAATAAAAATGCTGTACAAAGCCTCAGCTGTGTGAAAACATCCAGAATAGAAGTCTATTGACTGCACTCAATCTACACTGCAGTTAAAGGAACACCCACAGACAGAGATGAGAAAGAACCAATGCAAGAACTCTAGTATCTCAGATGGCTAGAGTGTTGTATGTCCTACAGATGACCATATCAATTCTCCAAATAGAGTTCTCAACAAGGCTAAATGGGCTGAAATGACAGAAATAGAATTCAGAATATGAATAGGAACTAAGATCATCAAGATTCAGGAGAACAGCAAAACTCAATTGAAGGAAACTAAGAATCACAATAAGATGATACAGGAGCTGAAGAATGAAGTAGCCTGTATAAAAGAACCTAGTGGATCTGACAGAGCTGAGTAACACAATACAAGAATGTCACAATACAGTCACAAGTATCAACAGCAGAATAAACCAAGCTGAGGAAACAATCTCAGAACTTAAAGACCATTCAGAAGTTTTCTGAAATAAGACAGACAAAAATAAAGAAAACAGAATAAAAATAAATGAACAAAACCTCCGACAAGTATGAGATTATGTAAAGAGGCCAAATCTATGAATCACTGGCCTCACTTAAAGTGGTGGGGGAGGAAGCAAACAACTTGGAAAACATATTTCAGGATATAGTCCATGAAAACTTCCCCAACCTTCCTAGAGAGGCCAACAGTCAAATTCAGGGAATACAGACAACTCCTGCAAAACTTCACACAAAATCAACCCCAATAAAAATAACTGTCAGATTTTCCAAGGTTGAAGTTAAAAAAAAAGAATGTTAAAGCAGCTAGAGATAAGAGCAGGTCACCTACAAAGGGAACCCCCATCAGGCTAACAACAGACCTCTCAGCTGAAACTCTACAAGCCAGAAGAGACTGGGAATCTATATAAACATTGTTAAAGAGAAAACCTTAACCAAGAATTCAATATCCAGCCAAACTAGCTTTCTAAGTAAAGAACAAATAAGATCCTTTTTATTATATAAACAAACATTGAGAGAGTTCATTATTATCATACCCACCTTATAAGAGATCTTGAAAGGAGCACTGTGTATAGAAAGGAAAGACTACTACCAGCTAATACAAAAATACACTTTAATACACAGACCAGTGACACTACAAAGCAATCACACAAACAAGTCAGCATAATAACCACCTAACAACACAATGACAGGATGAAATTCATGCTTATCGATACTATCCTTAAATGTAAATAGGCTAAATGCCCCACTTAAAAGGCACAGAGTGGCAAGCTGGATAAAAAGCAAGACCCAATGATATGCTGTCTTCAAGAGACCCATATCACATGTAATGACACCAATAGGTTCAAAATAAAGGGATGGAGGAAAATATACCAAGCAAATGGAAAACAGAAAAAAACCGGGGTTGCAATCCTAATTTTAGGCAAAACAGACTTAAAACCAACAAAGATTAAAAAAAAAAAAAAAAGGTAACGAAGAGCATTACATAATGGTAAAGGGTTCAATTGCACAAGATGACTTAACTGTTCAAAATATATATGCACCTAACACAGGAGCACCCAGATTCATAAAGTTCTTAGGGACCTACAAAGAGACATAGACTCCTACACAATAATAGTGGGAGACTTCAGTGCTCCAGTTATAGTATTAGACAGATCATCAAGACAGAAAATTAATAAAAATATTCAGGACCTGAACTCAACATTGAACCAAATGGATCTGACAGATCTCTAAAGAACTCTCCACCGAAAAGCAACAGAACATACACCCTTCTCATTGCAACATGACACATACTCTAAAAGTGACTACATAATTGGACATAAAACAATCCTCAGCAAATGCAAAGAATCAAAATCATACCAAACACACTCTCAGACCATAGCACAATAAGAATAAAAGTCAAGACTAAGAAAAAATCACTCAAAACCATGCAATTACACTGAAATTAAACAACATGCTCCTGAATGACTTGCGGATAAATCATGAAATTAAGCAGAAATCAAGAAGCTCTATGAAATTAATTATAACAAAGATACAACATACTAGAATCTCTGGGACACAGCTAAGGTAGTGTTAAGAAGGAAATTCATAGCACTCAATGCCCACATCAAAAAGTTAGAAAGATCTCAAATTAACAACTTTACATCACAACTGAAAGAATTAGAGAATCAAGAACAAGTCAACCCCAAAGCTAGCAGAATACAATAAATAACCAAAATTAGAGCTGAATTGAAGGAAATTGAGACACAAAAAATCATTCAAAAGATCAACAAATCTAGGAATTTTTTTTTCTGAAAAAATCAGTAAGATAGATAGGCTGCTAGCTAGAGTAATAAAGAAGAAAAAAGAGAAGATTCAAATAAACATAATTAGAAATAACAAAAGGAATGTTACCACTGACCCCAAAGAAATAAAAATAACCATCAGAAACTACTACAAATACCTCTATGCACACAAACTAGAAAACATGAAAGAGACAGGTAAATTCCTAGACATATGCATCCTCCCAAGACTGAAACTGGAATAAATTGATTACCTGAACAGACTACTAATGAGCTCTAAAACTGAATCAGTAAAAATAGTCTGCTAACTAAAAAAAGCCCAGGAACTGATGGATTCATAGCCAAATTCTACCAGATGTACAAAGAAGAGCTGGTACCATTCTTAATGAGACTATCCCAAAAAATTGAGGAGGAGGGATTTCTCCCCAACTCATTCTAGGAGACCAGCATCATACTGATACCAAAACCTGGCAGAATCACCACAAAAAACAAAACTCCAGGCCAATGTCTTGATGAATATCAATGGAAAAATCCTCAACAAAGTACTTGCAAACCAAATCCAGCAGTACATCAAAAAGCTTATCCACCATGATCAAGTAGGCTTCATTGCTGGGATGCAAGTTTGGTTCAACATATACAATTCAATAAACGTGATTCATCACACAGATGGAACTAAAGACAAAAGTCACATGATTATCTCAACAGATTCAGAAATGCCTTTCAATAAAATTCAACATCTCTTCATGTTAAAAACTCTCAATAAATTAGGTGTTGAAGGAACACACCTCAAAATACTAAGAGCCATCTATGACAAATCCACAGCCAACATCATAGTGAATAGGCAAAAGCTGGAAGCATTCCCCTTGAAAATCTGGACAAGACAAGGATTCCCAAACCACTCATATTCAACATAGTAGTAAAAGTCCTAGCCAGAGCAATCAGGCAAGAGAAGGAAATAAAGGGCATCCAAATAGGAACAGAGGAAGTCAAATTACCCTTCTTTGCAGATGATATGTTTCTATATCTAGAAAATCATATAGTTTCAGCCCCAAACCCCCTGAAACTGGTAAACAATTTCAGCAAAGTTTCAGGATACAAAATCACTGTACAAAAATCACTAGAATTCCTATACAGCAACAACAGCCAAGCCAAAAGTCTAATCGGGAAGGCAATCCCATTCAGATTGCCAAAAAGAATAAAATACCTAGGAATACAGCTCACTATGGAGGTGAAAGATCTCTGTAATGAGAATTACAAAATACTGCAAAGAAATCAGAGAAGACACAAATAAATGACAAAACATTCCATGCTCATAGATAGGAAGAATTGGTACCATTAAAATGGCCATACCACCCAGAGCAATTTAGAGTTAATGCTATTCTTATCAAACTACAAATGACATTCTTCACAGAACTAGAAAAGTATATTTTAAAATCCGTATGGAACCAAAAAAGAGCCTGAATAGGCAAGGTAATCCTAAGCAAAAAGAATAAAGCTAGAGGTATCATGTTACCTGACTTCAAACTATACTACAGGGATACAGTAACCAAAATTGCATGGTACTAGCACAAAAACAGGTACATAGACCGATGGATCAAAATAGACAGCACAGAAACAAGGCCACACACCTGCGATCATCTGATCTTTGACAATGCTGCCAAAAACAAGCAATGGATAAAGGAATTCCTAATCAATTAATGGTGCTGGGATAACTGGCTAGGCATGTGCGGAAGATTGAAGCTGGGCCCCTTCCTTAGGCCATATATAAAAATCTACTCAAGATCAATGAAAGGCTTAAATGTAAAACCTTGAACCATAAAAAACCCTGAAAGACAACTCAGGCATTACCATCCTGGACATAGGACCTGGCAAATATTTCATGACAAAGACACCAAAACAATTGCAACAAAAGCAAAAACTGACAAATGGGATCTAATTAAACTTAAGAGCTTCTGCCCAGAAAAGAAACTATCAACAGTGTGAACATACAACCTACAAAATGGGAGAAAATTTTTACAAACCATACATCTCACAAGGTATAATATCCAGCATTTATAAGGAACCTAAATTTATAAGAGAAAAATAACCCCATTAAAAAGTGTGCAAAGGACATAAACAGATATTTTTCAAAAGAAGACATACATGCGGCCAACAAGGATATGAAAAAAAAGCTCAATATCACTGATCATCAGACAAATGCAAATCAAACCCACAATGAGATAGTCATTCTGACTGGTAGGAGATGGTACTATTTAAAAGTCAAAAAATAACAGATGTTGGCAAGGGTTTGGAGAAAAGGGAACACTTATACACTGTTGGTGGGAGTGTACATTAGTTCAATCATTGTGAAAAGCAGTATTGTGATTCCTTAAAAAGCTAAAAGCAGAACTACTATTTGACCCAGCAATCCTATTACTGGGTATATAACCAGAGGAATATAAATCATTCTACCATAAAGACATATGCATGTGAATGTTCACTGCAGCACTATTCATAATAACAAAGACACGGAATCAACTTAAATGCCCATCAATGACAGATTGAATAAATAAAATGTGGTACATATCCACTATGGAATACTATGCAGCTATAAAAAAGAATGAGATTATGTCTCTTGCAGGAACATGGATAAAGCTGTTATCTTAGCAAACTAACAATGCAGGAAAAGAAAACCAAGTACTGCGTGTTCTTACTTATAAGTGGGAACTAAATTATGAGAACTCATGAACACAAAGGAGGAAACAATAGACGCTGGGGTCTACTTCAGTGTGGAGGGTGGGAGGATGGAGAGGAGAAGAAAGGTAACTATTGGATACTGGGTTTAATACCTGGGTGATGAAATAATCTGTACAACAAATCCCCATGTCACGAATTTACCTATGTAACAAAACTTCACATGTACCCTGAGCCTAAAATGAAAGTTTAAAAACAAAAAACCTTCATTACTTTATTACTTATAAAATAAATATCAACATTTTGGCACTCATTTTTCATACTCTAACATGAAAAGACAATATCAACACACATAATAATTTTGGAAACAGCAATGAGATGAGGGTGAATTGAGAGAAATGTCATACAGTTCAACTTTCAATATCATTAATATAGAGTATACATTTATTCACATGGCACTAACCAGTACTGAGAGCTTGCTTGGACATTAAACTTAGAGATTTTAAAGCTTGCTGTGGATAAAGGTAATCATAATTAAAGATAGAGTGGTAATGATTCAAGTAAAACGTGTTCTTGAATTAACCTTTACATTGATGGATGGATTCTATTTTTGCTAGGAACATTCATAACACTATTCCTGTCCAAATAGTAGAGGAAAATAATTCTATAGCTGTATACCAGTGATTCTTATGTTATAGCCTCTCTCAAGGGCTTGGTAAAACACAAATTGTTAGATCCTACTCTCAGAGATTTTGATTCAGTATCTGCTGCTGCTTGTCCAAGACCCCACTTTGAGTAGTAGTAGCAGTACTATTACTACTACTACTACTACTACTACTACTACTACTACTACTACTACTATTACTACTACTACTACTACTACTGCTACTACTACTACTGCTACTACTACTACTGTATATGATACCTAAAGGTCACTTAGTTCATCCCTGTGCCCCTGCACAGGTGGTGAACAAACTATGAACCATGAGCCATGACTACTAGTCTCAAGTAGGTTTGACATATTAATGATCAAATTTCAAAAGCAGTCCAAATACAGTGGAAGAACTCGGTCTTGGGATAGGGAGCTTTGTAATATGAAGAAATGAATTAAAATTGTTCATCCATGGTCACAGAAATAGATAACTGATTGCCAATGGTTGTCTGTCTTTGGTGTAGACCCCTTCCTCTCGCACCTTCCCCTACACATATGGACTCTTTACGGACAATGCTACTGTTGATGTTATTGTATGTATCACAGCTTTCTCAGCCCTTTTCAAATCAAGCAAAGAGACCTGTATCCAAGAAAGATGGAGGCCTAAGTAAAGGAAGGACATAGGGGAGTAGCTGGCAGGGTACAGTGAAACTTCAGTTTATCCATCTCTGTCTCTGGCAGCTGGCACATGGTGCACAATAGGCATTCTGTAAAAACTGCGAGAGTGGCATGAGCTAAATTTTGTCTTTGCTGTCTTGAAACACTGTATGAAGCTGGGAAAATTGCTTCATTTACTTGAGCCTTAGTTTTCTAAGTGTGGCTTGGACGAATATCTCCATTGCAGAATATTTTGAGAATAAAATGAGATAATAAATGTATCTGTACTCTAAAATGAATTATAAGCCTAAGAGATGAAAAAGTGTAAAGATGTTCCTATGTTAACCTTTTTAAATATTCCCAGATATTAATATTTCAAAAACTAAAAGAGTGCCAAATTTCTTGATATTCTTCTATTCAACAGAGCAGGCACTCTAAATTTAAGAATAACATATCTATCTATATCCCCTTTTAGGCATAGGGCTCAACAAAGTTGTTTGCATTAAAATTTTTTTAAGTGTGCCTTATAGACATTTTTTATTTTTCATAAATGTTTTTGACTGAATATCAAGTGGACTATAGGACATCCAAGTATCATTTATTTCTTTTATTCTTTTTCATTTTTAGAGACAGGGTCTTGCTTTGTCGTCCAGGCTGGAATGCAGTCACGAGATCATAGCTCACTGCAGCCTCAACCTCTCGGGCTCAAGGGATCTTCCTGCCTTGACCTCCTGAGTAGCTGGGACTACATGCACCACCATGCCTGGCTATTTTTCAAAAAAAATTTTTGTAGAGATGGAGTCTTGCTATATTGTGAGAGTAGGCTGGTGTTGAACTCCTGGCCTCAAGTGATACTCCCACTTTGGCCTCCCAAAGTGCTGAGATTTCAGGTATAAGCCACTGTGCCCAGCCTCTAATTTGTTTTATTATTATTTGATCTTTCTCTCAGATTGATACTGTTGATTGTTCACTACTTAAAATTCTCTCCTCTTGATTTTTCACATCAATTTTATAACGTTCTCTTTTCCAGCTTTCTCCTTTCCCTCTGACCACTCTTTCACCATCCATTAACTAGATTCTCTTTTACCACCTACTCTTTAATGCAAGATTTCTACACTTTTGTCCTTAAACAGCTTTAGTTCTCATTCTCTACCACATCCTCAGCATTCTTATTCCATCTGTTATGGAATGAATGTTTTTGTGTCTCCTAAAATTCATATGTTGAAAATCTAATCGCCAGTGTGACTGTATTAGGAAATGGAGCCTCTAAGGAAGCAATTAAGGTTAAACAAAGTCATAAGAGTCCTGATCCAATAGGATTAATGTTTCTATCAGAAGAAATATCAGAGAGCTTGCTTTCTTTCTCTGCCTGAATGCACCGAGGAAGGGTCATACACAGACATAGTGAGAATGTGGCAGTCTACAAGCCAGAATGAGAGCCCTCATCTTAAAGTGAACTTGCCACCACTTTGATCTTGAATCATTTGGCCTCCAGAACTGTGAGAAAGATGTCTACTGTCTAAGCAACCCAGTCTGTGGTATGTTGTTGTGGGACTGTGAGTGGACTAATACACCATTCCATGTCTATAAGTGCCATACCTATGCTGATAGGCAACTAACTTAGGCCTCTTGCCTAAGTTCCAGCTATGTATTTAGCTGTGCATTTTCAAATCTTAGATGGCTAGCAGGGAGCTCAGACTCAGCATATCCCAACAGGTTCTATTTTCTCTCCCTTCAAACCTGCACCTCTGCATGTGTTACTTATCTATGTGAGTTGCACATCACTATGTATTCTTTTACCTAAATGAGAAAGTTGAGAATTGCTCTTTCTTTATAGCTCAGATGTCAACCCTCTTCTAAGATCCTTCGTGGAAAAATCCACATCTTTGTACCTAGTTAGCTCTAAAATGAAATTCAATGCCTGACAGTCCATAGGCACTTAAAAGTGAGTAAATAGATGATTAGGAATACTACGTCACTTTGTGCATGGTCACCTGATATCTTTGAGCCAGCCACATGCCAGGTTCTGATGGACAATGGAAACAAGTTACGGCTTATCTTCTTACTAGTTACCAAACATCTCCTAAACTCACTTCAATGTATATTCGAATCCCGTCAATCTTACAACTTGACCTTTTAAACTTACGACTTTATCCTTAGCTTTCACTTCAGTATTTCCTCCCTTTACTTGCTAACCAATCTTGATTTCCCTAGCTTAAATTTTATTAGACTCTCTAAAGACTTTAACATGGAATCCAAGCTCTTTCTGTTTTTGGCATCTTGTGGAAATTCTTTCACACTAGCTCTGGTGCATGAGAACTTGGTGGGCATCCTGAACAGATTCATTCAAATCCTCTTTTAGGTTGGTGGTAAGTGGGTTTATATACATATTTTAATAACAATAATAGTTATTGATTGAATGTTTACTCTGAACTGGAACCTGAGTAAGCACTTTACATAAAGCATCTCATCCCACTCATTTCTCACATAACCCTATAAAAGAGGGAATTATTATCCCCATTTTACCCATGAGGAAACTAAAGCTTAGGGAGGTTATATAATTTATTCAGTATTATACCTAATAGATTGGAATCAAATCAGAGTCTTAAGCACCCTGCTTTAAAACAAAACAAAACCTGAAGTTTGACAATTGTCAGTTTAGTAGACCAAATCTGAGCATCAGATGTGTAATGTGAACATAGCTCAAGGTATATCCTTTCAGTGCAGTGTAATATACTTGTATAATAGAGTTCACAAGTTGATTGCTCATCTGCTCTGCCGTGGTCATTAAAATAGACACATGGGCTAAAACTAAGAGCAAAAAGAATTTCAGTCCCACAAGCCCATATGGAATACAAAGTTTGCTCTTTCAGAAAAATAGGATTAGAAGAGACTTTCTGTAGCACATTAGAAGTGATTTAAGAAGCATAATCACTCTTGGGTACAGGATAGTGCTTCCCTTAATGTTTATCAAGAGGAATGTCATGGGCTGAGGCTTCTGTCCTAAGTGCAGCTGTGGAGCATATAAAATAATTTTACTGCCATAAAAAGCACTGGTTTGTAATTACAAATGTAATGGATTAACCAGATGCCACACATGTGGCTCTTAAAGAGTTCATTTAAAATAATAACCTATTTAGGAATAATCACTTAAAGAGTATCCTCTCTAAGCTGCTCCTGGAGGCAGGACACTTAAATTAGTGTAACAAGAGTATTGTAAAAAGAAAATGTACAAACTGCCTGTTTTATCAGTTTCTTATACAGTTGGTTGTTTTAGCAAATGTATCAATGTTATTAGGTTAATTTTGTTCTTCATCCTAATGTATTTAATAAGAGGAAATACAATTGTGTTTTAAAGAGACACTCATTTCTCCCTAGCCAACCTTGGTAATGACTTTGCAGAGTGGTTTCTCTAAAGTTAGGGTCAGGATCTCAAAGGAAGTCAAGAGAATATTAGAAAGGGCCATTGATAAGCGAGTTGAGAACCCCTAAGAAAAATCTTTTCCTCTTTATGAGCAACCATGTATTTGATGCCTTATTGTCATGTCACTTCACACTATTAATGATCCTTTTCCTATGCTCGTCTGTTATCTTTCTGTCATTTTATTAACAAACTAAAGAATATTAACATTAGACAAAGAGTTGCTGTGTGTGCATGTATATTACTGAATGAAGAACTTAGAGAAACTTACAAATGAAAATACAACATATGAATGATTCTGATTCTGGGGATTTGAAAATTAACTTATATAGCCTTTTTTTTACATTATGTCTTATAAATAAAAGTTACATGCATAGATTTCGTTAAACATAAGATTGTCTTCATGTAGCACTGTATAGGGCACATGCAGAGTGACACAGCAAAATGGCCCATAGGGCCTATCCAAAGAGATATAAAGGTTTTATCATTAAAATAATAAACATAAGTTTAAGACCTATTAAATTAATTTCCAAACATTTCTATCAAATGAAAAAAATTAATGAAGCATCCTTGAAGTGGCACCAGACTTTAGTTCAGTTCTTAACCTGAGGTCTGTGAACTCTCCCCTGGCTCCCCAAGTGAACTTTGATGGGAAAAGTGTACAGCTTTTATTTTATTAATCTCTAATTGAAATTTATCATTACTTTAAATCAAAAGAAACACAGCAGTATTAGCAGGATTTGCAATTTTGTCACCAACAGAAATCACAGATGTTTTCATATCCTATTACTATTATAGCAAATATATTGAAATGTTACACTTATCACTACTTTGAAATTATGGCAGTTATTAAATGTATCGCTTGATCTTAATCATTAATAAAACCATATATTACTGTTAGGATGAACCATATGAAATTGCCAATATTTGTACAATTTTTATCTAAGAAAACAAGTTTTGTATAGTTCAGCCAATATTATTACCATTTTTTTATCAAAAATATTTTGATAGCTGATTTCAATAGCTATTTTTGAATTGTATATGTTTTATTTTATGCATTAAAATAATTTTTCTGAAAAGAGTTCCACAGGCTTCTCAAACTGCCAGTGAGATTCGTGGCCAAAAAAAATGTTTAAGAATGCCAGTGGTTACAAGTTTTGGCTCTTGATTCAGAGACCTTAATTTGACTTCTAGTTTTATCACTTAAAAGCTGTGAAACTTTGAGCAAATGATTTAATTTCTCTATGTCTCAGTATCCTCAACTGAGGTAAAATGTACACTATGCAGTGACTTCCTCACAGAACTAAGGGAGATGCTATATGCTCAATGGAATAAGTACTTAATAAGCATGTTATTACTCCTTCCGCCTCTTCTTCTAATCATAGTCACTGTTTTATTCTTATTGTAAACTTTTCAGTAAAGGTGTTGCAAGTATATGTGTGTATTTAAATGACTTCATATGCTATGGAATACTATGCAGCCATAAAAAAGAAGGAAATTATGCCCTCTGCAGCAACATAGATGGAGCTGGAGGCCACATTCTTAAGCAAATTAATGTAGAACTGAAAACCCAATACTGCATGTTCTCACTTATAAGTGGTAGAGCTAGGCATTGAGTACATGTGGACATAAATATAAGAACAATAGTCACTGTAGACCACGAGAGGATGGATGGATGGGTGAGTTAAAAAACTACCTATTGGGCACTATGCTCACTACCAGGGTGACAGGATATGTATTTCAAACCTCAGCATCATACACTATTCCCATGTAACAAATCTGTACATGCAACCCCTGTATCTAAAACAAAAGTTGTAAAAAGTATAAACATATAACGAAAGTATAACTTCATGTGAATTTTTGCTTCATATTAAAAAATGACATCATAGTTGTTAATGTGTTGAATTTTGTCCCCCCAAAAGATACGTTGAAATTCTAACCTCCAGTTCCTCAGAATGTGACTTTATTTGAACACAAGGGGTTATCAAATTAAAGTGAGGTCATTTGGGTGGGCCCTAACCCAGTATAACTGATCGCCTTACAAAAAGGGGCAATGTCAGTCCCGGTGGCTCATGCCTGTAATTCCAACACTTTGGGAAGCCAAAGCAGGAGAATTGTTTCAGTCCAGGGTTTTGAGAATAGCCTGGGCAATATAGTGAGACTCCATCTCTAAAAAAATTTTAAAAATTAGCCAGGTGTGGTAGCACATGCCTGTGGTCCCAGCTATTTAGGACACTGATGTGGGAGGATCACTTGAGCCCACGAGGTTGAGGGTACAGTGAGCCATGATTCCACCACTGCACTCCAGCTTGGGTGACAGAATGAAACTTTGTCTAAAAAAGGGGTGGGGGAGGGGAATGGTATATATGGACGCATAGAAAGACATGCACAGAAGAGGATGATGTAAAAACACACATGAATGTGAAGTCAGAGGTTTGAAGTGATGCACTTATAAACCAAAGAATGCTTTAAAGATTGCTGGCAAGCCACCAGATGCTCAAGAGAGCTGAGGAAGAATTCTTTTACAGGTTTCAGAGAGAGCATGGCTCTGGTGACACCTTGATTTCAGACTTCAGAACTGATACCATAAATTTCTGTTGTTCTAAGTCACTCGGATTTTGGTAATTTGTTACGGTAGCCATTGGAAACTATTAACATTACTTTAAATTATTTTAAATTTCTCTACCTTTTAAAATGTCTTATACACCTTTTTGAACACAATGTGGTTTCTAATATACGTGCACACACACACACACACACACACACACATTTTCTTTATTTGTATATAAATCCTGAAGCCTCATTTTTTTTACTCCTAAAAGTTTGATTTTCATAGTCATTATAAAAAGGAAATATTTTATGTGTATGGAAACAATTATCCTGATGAGTAACCATTACAAAAGTCAACATATACCCATGATGTTTTATTACTCATTGGTTAGAGTAATACACTAAAATGAATTTGTCATGGAACTCTGCACATTTAAAATGAGGACTATGGTCACTGTCTGAATGGAATGATGTTACTGAAAAGCCTTGCTTGGAAAAAATGCAGAATCAATTTCTAGTATTCCTCACAGTTCTAAAAATGTAGCGTCATGATAAAATTGGTGTTCTGCATTATATAGTGTCATATTCTCTTCACTATTCTAAAGGTCAGATGGGGTTGCAAAGAATTGCTTGTTACCTGTGGAGCTCCTTAAACAAAAGCACTAAAACTTAAAAAAAAAAAAAAAAAAAAAAACCTAAAAAGGATTTTTCAATGCAAGCTTCTAAGAAAACAACAATATGCCCTTACTGATACAGTTTGTATCTATCTAAATAAACTTTACAGGCTGCTAAAATATGGACATAATTACTCAGTTAAAACAGAGTAAATTTCTGATGCCTGATTATCTTATCTACAGGTAGAAAAAACCTGTACTTCTTGTAATAGGAGTTGAGTGTCCTTGAATTTAGTGAGACAAAAGTCTTCTATATAAAATTTCATTTCTTTCATATGGTACTTTTTTACAGTTAGAAAAATGTTATTTTTTTCTTTCTTTTGATTGGGAAATAATGCTTTCCATTAGAGCTTATTTTGATAATGTTTGAACATAAGAAATACTTAATACATGAAAGATAACATAATAGCATTTATATTCACATTTTTTACTCAGACAATTTTCAGTGAAAATAAAAATAAAATTCTTTCCAACTCTAGTATTCCACAAACTATGTGCCCTGGCCTTGTTGAGAACTCATTAAAAAATCAAGAGAAAGTCACAAAATGGGAAAAAACATGATAATTTCAATCTTCAGTAGCTTAAGAAATATTTTAAAAATCTAACAAGAGTGATAACTTCAAACTCTTTACTATCTTAAAAATTCTAAAGGATTCTTGTCCTCATAAAGGACTAACTTATATGAGAATTGCCCTTGTGCTCTAAACAATTACAAATACAGAAAAAATATATATAAAATAATGGTTTTGAAATATTCTTAGACAACATAGGTGGGTGATTCCTAAAAGAAGAGAAAGTGGAGCCCTGTGAATTCCCAAGTCACTGAGTGATGGCAGATTTGGGGGCATAAGGCAGGGAGAGGGAACCCCAACAAGGCCTGGAGGACTTGCTGAGTTGAAGAGTCAGAATTTTAAAGAAGGAGGTGTAGGAGTACAGAATGTATGTAGCTGAATATGGAGAGGAGAGAGCTGTGAAGAGAGGAAGCTCTGGAGCTCTGCAGAGAAGGTTCTTTCCAGTCTTGGGTGGAGACTGACACTACACATAGGCGGGGTGGAACTTCTCAAGACAGAGGAAAGAACCACCGGAAAGCAAGAGGTCAAACATCCCCCCAAATCACACAAGGCAGAGGATAGTCTGTGTTTCCAACTGCTGGAGGGGAAAGGATCTCAAAATACAAGGGACATTGAGTAGAGTTTTCAGAAGACTATTACTTTACTTAGTGGGGCAAAAATATCCCTAGAGTAAAGGCTGCTCTGAATCTTGATTCTCAAAGCATAAAAGAAAGCTTTCGAAGGATTAAAATGATTCCAAATAACTCAATGTGTGCCGGATTAAAATCCAACACTCTCTAAAGGAATACAATAGAATTCCTCACTCAAAAATGTAAAATTCACATCTAGCACCCAGTTAAAAATTCCCAGGGTTATAAAGAAGTGGAAAAAAACTCAACCATGAGGGAAAAAAATCAATATCAACCAATAAAGAAATGACAGAGATTATAAAATTATAAGACAAATTGCTTTAAGCAGTGATTATACATATCATAATAGTAATATCATTCATAATGAGGACTACCCAGGTCACCCTATTTTGAATACTCCTTTCTCTACCCCATTCCCCTGCCCAGTACTCTTGTTCTACTTTCTGGTCCATTTTGCTCACAGCCCATCACTTTCTATCAGTATATGTAAAAGTATTTTTAAATTTTTGTAAGTTATTTAAAATTAATGAAATCTATTTATTTAATTAATTTACTATCTATTGTCTCCCCCCTCCCACCCACTGGAATATAAGCTCTGTGGGAGGTGAAATCCTCATCTGTCTTGTTCACTGGTCTAACCCCACAGCCAAGAACAAAGCCTAGCATAAAGTAGGAGCACAATAAATTGGTTAAATGAAAGAAAAAGCTATTGATCATTTTTTATATTTATAAAATTGTGCTAGATTTCTAGAAGTTACAAAAGAGTTAGAAAGCATTATGAATGACCTCAGATTCCTTGATGTCAACATAAAAATGCTTAGTTACACAAGCACACAGTTACATAATTCAAACTTTTCTTTCTTTGGAAATGCAAATTGAAAATCAGTTTATGCAGATATCCCCTTCTTTCTCCCTGTCAGCTTAACGTCACTTGGATTGCCTCCGTAGTTAAGAATTTGGAGAAGCAATGTTGATTCACAACAAAAATATTATAGAAATACTAATGCGATGTAAATGGATCTCAATGAGAATTGATTTTTAAAATATTTCCTCTGTTTATACTCTATTTCCTAAAAGAATTTAGACAAATTTGCAATAAAAACATATATACGATACCATAAAGACTAGTAAAGGAGCTACATGATATCAGAAAGAAAAAAGGAAGTGATAACTATGGCAAAGCAGTGAATGAGGATATTTTGAGTATAAAATTTGTTTCTGAGCTTCTTTCAAGCTATGGCAAAAAGGAAGCACAAATATAATATGTAATTATTCTCTTTAAAAACATGAAACAATCTGGGAATGGTGGTACATGCCTTTAGTTCCAGCTACTTGAGAGGGCAAGGCAGGAGGATTTCTTGAGCCCAGGAATTTGAGGCTGTAATGTGCTATGGTTGTATCTGTGAATAGCCATTGTACTATACCCTGAGCAACATAGCAAGACACCTCTCTTGAGAAAAAATGAAAAACAAAACAACAACAATAGTAACAACAACAAAACATGTATAATACTGCCTGTAGAGGCAAACATTAAATTCCTTAAATTAGCATTGACTTTCACGCAAAATTTGCCACTCAAATCCTTATGGAGTGCTATCATTTAAGGGATAGTATCTACATGCCCAATTTTGTAGAAGGAGTATTTGTCGTTTTCTTTTTGAGACAGGATCTTGCCTTGTCACTCAGGCTGGAGTGCAGTGTTGTAATCATGGCTCACCACAGCCTCAACATCTTTGACTCAAGAGGTTGAGGTAGGATCCTCCTGCCTCAGCCTCCCAAGTAGATGGGACTATAGGCGTATACCATCATGACTGGCTAATTTTATTATTATTATTTTTATAGACACAGGTTCTCACTATGTTGTCCAGGCTTGTTTCGAACTCCTAGGTTCAAGCAATGGTCTTGCCTTGGCTTCCCAAAGTGTTTGGATTACAGGTGTAAGTCATTGCACCTGGCCAAATGTTATTTATAAAGCTATTTTTTTGAAACAAAGTCTAGTGGAAATTGAGGCTTAACATTAAATAGTAACTCAATGAAAGCATTCCTGTATGTTGCTATAGTAAGTTACTGATGAAATAAATTGATGCAAAGATATGGTTACCTAAAGTATCAAAGTATTTTTGTCAAAAAGTATTAGTATTGATGATATTTTGACAGTATTCAGGTAACAGGGAATTCAAAATTGAGCTCTGTAATGAATGAAGAGTTTCTTCAGCAATAATCACAATGACACTGATAAGTTTCATGCATGAAAAGAAATTAGCAAAGTCACCAATTTGTTCTAAAAGTTTAAAAGACTGATTTGCATTTTAACTTTGAAGATAGGTCAACCATCTTCTGCATGTGAAATACAGGTGGGCAAGAAAGTAAGGCCAACTTTTTCTATATAGAACTTTTTATTTGTTAAAATGGCTAGGCACAATAGACTTTTATGGAGTATGCTCCACAAGACTTAAATAGATAGTTTTGCTTAGGCAAATTTTATGGAAAGGTATTTTCATTCAAGTTTCTGTATCATAAGATAATCTTGGTAAGATTTCTACAGAATGTTAGATTTTGAGTAACACTGCATCCTGATAAAACAGCCAGAATGAAAAACTTGCTAATGCTTATGCTCAAGTCACTCAATTCAATGACTTTCAGTAGAACTATATTTTTAATGTAAGTTGAACAACTGTATGCCACAAGAATCTTTTGGAAGCCCAGAATTTGAGTATTTATTCAATGAATGAAGATGTATCTTGAAAAAAAGTAAATCACTGAGTCCAGCCAGTATGAGAATGCTACTTTAAATCTTCTTAGAAAAGTGATATTAAAGAAAATATTTTAATAAAGTAATTATTAGTAATCTATAAAATTAAAAAGTAATCTGACAGAAATAATCAGAGCCATGTACTTAATCAGTGAAAAACTAAAACGCTTGTAATAAAGGGCATATTCTAAATAATATCTCATCTACTTATGTTGCATCCCCTAATATGGTCCTCTCAGATGGCTTAATAGATAGGAGGAGATGATGCATATTGAAAATCATATGTATTTTTGTTCATGAGTCCTCTTAATTTAATGGACTAGGAAAAGATAGAAACACTTCCAGCAAATTTTTTGAGTCCCTATGAAGCTTGTTATTTTCGTCAATGGGAGAGAACTTTTCAGACTGCCTGTCCACTGTTTTGAGAAATAATCATTTAAGGTCATTAAACTTCCATAGCTGACAAAAGATTCCATAATATAAGTTTCAGTTAATCATGGGAAATTTGAGATGTATATTTACTGAACCACCTTTCTAAAACCTTGTGAAAAAATGATGGTAAATTTTTTTAATAATGAAAAAAAAACAGTAGCAGATGAAAGAAGATGAAAGAAGTCAACAAATTTAAAAATGAAGAGTAAGTGAAAGAAGAGAAACTAACTGACTTTGCCAACTGGGTGAAGCACCTGCAATGGCTGGAGGCACAAGTTACCACTAGAGGAAGGGATGAATTGGTCTGATATAAACACAAGCATTTGTTTGAAATTACATGGAGGCATACTTTGTTTTGTTGCACTTCACAGATATCATGTTTTTGGTTTTTTTTGTTTGTTTGTTTTTTTAAATAAATTGAAGGTTGCAACCCTGCAGCAAGCAAGCAAGACAATTAGCATCATTTTTGCAATAGCATGTTCTAAGTTTGGGTGTCTGTGTCACAATTTCATAATCCTCTTTATATTTTTAACTTTTTTCATTATTTTCATATCTGTTATGGTGATCTGTGAGCAGTGATCATTCACGTTACTACTATAATTGTTTTGGGGTACCACAAACTGTGCCTATATAAAATGACAATCTTAATTGATAAATGTATATGTTTTGACTGTTCCATCAACCAGCTCTTCTCTCTCTCTCACTTTTCAGGCCTATTTTCCGAGACACAACAATATTAAAATTAGGCCATTAAAATTAACCCTCCAATGGCCTCTAGATGTTCAAATGAAAGAATAGTTGTATATCTCTCACTTTAAATCAGAAGGTAGAAATGAAAAAGCTTAGTGAGGAAGGCATATCGAAAGCCAAGATAACTAAAAGCTAGGCCTATTGTACCAAACAGCCAAGTTGTGAAAGCAAAGGAAAAGTTCTTGAAGGAAATTAAAAGTGCTATTCAGTGAACACATGAATGATAAGAAAGCAAAACAGCCTTATTGCTGATATTGTGTAGACTGGATAAAAGATAAAATCAGTCCCAATGTTTCTTTAAGCCAAAGCCTAATCCAGAGCAAGGCCCTAACTCTCCAATTCTATGAAGTCTAGCAGAGGTTGGTTCATGAGACTTAAGGAAATAAGTTGTCTTCATAACATAAAAGTATAAGGTGAAGCAGCAAATGCTGATATAGAAACTATGTCAAGTTTTCCAGAAGATCTTGCTAAGATCATTGATGATGGTGGCTACACCAAACAGCAGATTTTCAATGTAGATAAAACAGGCTTATATTGAAAGAAGATACTATCTAGGTCTTTCATAGCTAGAGAGAAATCAACGACTGGCTACAAAGCTTCAAAGGACAGGCTGATTCTCTTGTCAGAGGGTTAGTGCAGCTGGCGACTAGGCCAGTGCTCATTTAGCATCTTGAAAATCCTAAGGCCCTTAAGAATTATGCTAAATCTATTCTTCCTGAGCTCTGCAAATGGAACAACAAAGCCTGGATGGCAGACTTTCTGTGTACGGCATAGTTTACTGAATATTTTAACCCTTCTGTTGAGACCTACTGCTCAGAAAAAAAGATTCCTTTTAAAATTTTACTGCTCATTGACAATGCATCTGGTCACTCAAGGACTCTGATGCAGATGATAAAGAGATTAACATTTTCATGCCTGCTAACAAACACAGCATCCATTTTATAATCCATGGATCAAGGAGAAATTTCAACTTTCAAGTCTTATTATTTAAGAAATACATTTTATAAGGCTGTAGCTGCCAGAGTCAGTGATTCATCTGATGGATCTGGACAGCGTCAATTGAAAATCTTCTGAAAAGAATTCAGATTTCTAGATGTCATTAACAACATTCATGATTCATGGGAGAAGATCAACACATCAACATTAACAGGACTTTGGAGGAAGTTGATTCAAACCCTCAAGGGGTGACTTTGAGGGGTTCAAGAGTTCAGTGGAAGAAGTCCCTGCAGATGTGGCAGAAAGAGCAAGACAACTAGAATTAGAAATAGAACCTTTATAAAGATGTGACTGAATTGCTGCAATCTTAGGATAAAACTTGAACAGATGAGGAGTTATTTCTTATGGATGAGCAAAGAAAGTGGTTTCTTGAGAGGGGATCGACCTCAGGTAAAGATGCTGTGAACATTGTAGAAATGACAACAAATGACATGTAATAGAACATCAACTTAGTTGATGAAGCAGTGGCAGAGTTGGAGAGGTTTTAGTCAATCTGTTTTTTAACTCAAATTTTGAAAAAAGTTCTATTGTGGGTCAAATGCTATCAAAAGGCATCACGTTATGGAACAATCTTTTGTGAAAAGAAGAGTCAATGAACGTGGCAAACTTCATTGTGATTTTACGAAATTGTCACAGCTCCCCCAAACTTCGGCAACCACCACCTTGAGCAGTCAACAGCCATCAACATGGAGGAAATATTCCCACCAGCAAGAATATTATGACTTGCTGAAGGTTCAGATGACTGTTTGCATTTTATAGCAATACAGTATGTTAAAATTAAAGTATATACATTATTTTTTAGATATAATGCTATTGCACACTTAACATACTACAGTATGCTGTAAGGATAACTTTTTTTTTTGAGATAGGGTCTTGCTGTGTTGCCCAGACTGGCATGCAGTGGTATAATCAGGGCTCACTACAGCCTCGACCTCCTGGCCTTAAGCCATCCTCCCACCTCAGCCTCCAGAGTAGCTGGGACCCCAAGCATGTACCACCATGCCTGGCTAATTTTTTATTTTTATTTTTATTTTGTAGAAAGGGTCTCACTACATTGGCCAATCTAAAAATAACTTTTGTATGCACTAGAAAACCAAACAATTCTTATTACTCACTTGGTTGTAATAGTCGCTTCATTGCAGTTGCCTGGAACTGAACCTATATTAACTCCATAGTATGCCTGTACGTAGAAAATTCTTAGACAGCTCTTCCTCTCCAATTAGGTCTGTTTACATACATTGAACAACTAAGCAATTGCTTTTCTCCATTAACAGAAGATGGAGGAAATAAAGGCGAGAGAGATCCTGAATTCAGGGAAAACAGCAGAAAATATGATGAAGCACAAAACTTTAAACTGGGAGATAGTGTGAAAATCTGTATAGTCAAAAACAGCATCCTCAACTTCCTTTTCACATTTACTTGCTAAATAATGATAGCCAGGCTATCCACTAACTACCACCAAACCCCAGCCACTACTGCTAAAACAGGAAATGAGATTCTTGATATTTTTCAATCCTCTTAAAGAAATGCTTTTTCTGCCTCACTTTTAATAACTCACCAGACATTTGAGGAAAGTCATCATCGTGAAAGACAGACTGATATAGCAAATTAAAGTGAAATCAAAAGGAAAAAATACCAGCAAAATCTTAAAAGAGATAAAAGAAATATTTATTCAACAAAAATAACATTTCAAATAGAAATAATCTAAGACTAAGCAAAAACTCTTAGATACTAAAAAGAAACAAAATACAAAATATACAAAATAAAATAAAAATGAAATTGATAAACTTCTTTCCAGGCTGATTAGGCAAAAATAGAAATGGTACAAATTATTGATATTAGGTATGAGATCATTGATATCATCAAATATTCTAGACATAATAAAAGAGTACTAAGAGACTTGGTGAAATATGACAGGTTCTCACTCATATTTGGGAGCTAAAAGTTGATCTCATGGAAGTAGAGTACAATAATAGATACCAGAGGCTGGGAATAGGGAATAGTGTGTGGGTAGGTGAGGAGGAGGTGAGGAGAGATTGGTTCATGGGTACAAACATACAGTTAGATAGAATGAATATGCTTTCTAATGTTTGATAGCAGAATAGCATGACTGAAGTTAACACTAATGCATTGTATATTTCAAAACAACTGGTAAACAGGACTTAAAATGTTTTCAACACATACAACTGATAAATATTTGAGGTAATGGATATCTTAAACATCCTAATTTGATCATTACACATTCTATGCATGTAACAGAATATCACAGGTACTCTCCATAAGTAGGTACAAATATTATGTGTCAATAATTTTTTTAAAAAAGACCATGATAAGCAACTTCATGCCAATAACTTTTAAAATTTAATGATGTAGATATTCTTTAAAGAAACAAACGTTTAAAGCTCAGCTTAAGGAAAAACAGAACTAGAATAGCTCTGTAATATCAAATAATTAAATGTGTAGTTACAAATATTCTCATAACGAAACTTTAGTTCTAGATGGCTTCACAGGTAATTTCTACCCAACATTTAAAGGAGGAAGTAATGCCAATTATACACAAACACTTTCCAAAAACTGAAGACAAAGGCATTCTTTCCAATTTCTTCTAAAAGGCCAGTATTTCTGTGATAGTAAAACCAGACCAAAACATATTAAAAGAAAATTACAGGTCCATATCTCTCAGATACATAGATATAATATATCAAACAAAATGTTAGCAATTCAGTACATCAATACATACAAATAATAATATATTATGACCAAGTAGAAAGACTAGGAATGCAAAGCTTTCCATCTGAAAATCAGCCAAGGTAATTTGCCATATTAACAGGCCTACAAAGGGAACGGAAAACCATATGATTATCTCAACATACGATGTTACTATACTTAACAAAATCCAATATCTCAATTGATAAAAACTCTTGGTAAACTAGCAAAAGAAGGGGATCCACTGAACCTGAAAAAAAGCCTTTAACAAAAAGCTACAATTACCAGCATACTTAATCGTGAAAAGACTCAAATGTTCTCCCCTTAATATCAAGTACAGTGCAAAGATGGCTTCTGCCACTACTTCTATTCAGGATTGCACTGATGGTTCTAGCCAGTGCAATAAGACAAGGTTAAAAAAAAAAAGTTACTCATTTTGCAATAAAAGAGGTACAACTGTCTCTATTCGGATAACATGATCATACATGGTAAATTCCTATAGAATCTACAACAATGCAACTAGAACTAATAAATTAGAAAAGTTGAAGCATACAAGATCAGTATACAAAATAAGTTCTATTTTTAGTAATGAGCAATCAGAAATTTAAATGCAAAACACAGCAGTGTCAAAATTATTACTTAGTGATAAGTCTGCATAAGTTCTATAGTCTCTTTAAAAACTATAAAATTCTGCCAAAAGAATTAAAGAAGACACAGAGAGAAATACCATGTTTATGGGTTAGAAGAATCCAATATTGTAATTCTCCCCAATTTGATTCCTATATTTCATGTAATTTCTGTCAGAATCCCAGAAGATGTTTTGTAGAAATTTACAAGCTGATTCTGAAATTCATATGAAAATGCAAAGGATATAGAATAACCAAAATAATGCTGCATAAGAACAACAAAGTTGGAAGACTTAAAGTACCTGATTTCAGGAATTATTATAGAACTACAATTAAGACATTGCAGTACTGGCAGAAAGATATATAACACAGTACATCAGTGGAATAAAGAGTTCAGAAATAAATCCACATGTACATAGTCAAATGATTTCAACAAAAGTGCAAAGCCAATCGGTTTTAAAAAGTATTTTCAAAGTTGTTGACATGTTGAAAATTTGGATATTCATATGTAACAAAAAAACGTGGATTCATACTTTGTATCAGAAACAAAAGTTAGCCTATAATGAATCATAGATCTAAATGTAAAAGCCAAAACTATACGACTTCTAAAAGAAAACAAAAGAGGAGAAAATATTTGTTATCTTGGATCAGACAAATCACCACAAGCATAGTCCATAAAATTAAAAAAAAATTGGAATTCAACAAAATTAAAAACTTCTGCTCTTTGAAAGACACTATTGAAATAACAAAAGTACAAGCCACAGATTGAGAGAAAATATTTGCAAGTCATATATATGTTAAAGATTTTGAATCCATAATCTATAAGGAAATCTCAAAACTAATTAATAAGAAAACAAACAACTTTTAAAAAGCAGCAAAAAATTTGAAGACTTTTCTAAAGAAGATATATGGATGCCAAATAAGCTCTTAAAAAGATGCTCAACGTGATTACCCATTAGAGAAATACAAATTAAAACTTCAATGAGATACCACTACAAACTTGTTGGAAATGCTAAAATTAAGACTGATCATACCAAGTGCTGGTGAGGATATGGAGCAACTGGAACTCATTTATACTGCTGATGGGGATGTAAAATGATGCAACACCTTTAGAAAACAGTTTCAGTTGCTTGAAAAGTCAAATATACACCTACAATATGACCCAGCCTTTCCTCTCCTATTTCAGATAGCAAGGGCTTCACATGTTTGCCTCATGTACATCGTTTCTCAGGAAAGTACCAGGGTATGCTCTTCAGTATAGTTAGAACATAAACCAAGAAATACAAAGAAAATGGTTCAGGACACAGGAGTCCCACCTCCGAAAGAGGTTTTATAGTAAAAGGAGTCTCAAGGAAAGCATTAGACCTGCAAAGAGCAACCAGTCAAGAATGGAATAGACATGTAGTTTCCAGAAGAAAAATTGCAAGGCATCAGTTATATGATAGGTTTAGTTGTGTAAAAGTTTTTATTAACACACAGTTCAAGGGTACTGTAAGAAGGCAGGAAATGAAATGAATGAAAAAATGAGGCATTTATTACAAAAGAAAATAAAAATTTATCAGTAGCAGGAACAATAATAAACACTACTTGCCTTAGGATGAACAATATTTTTGTAATCATAATAACACTAAATAATACTTTAAGCAAAGATTATTATATAATTTAACCAAAAATAATTATATAATTGATAGGAAATATTGGGTAAGATAGAAAATGTATAAGGAAGCTGAATAATTTGCTATAATAAATATTTGTTGCAAACTGACTTAGCCAACTTAGTTCTACATAAACCCTCAGATTCTTTTTAGTAATACGAAAGCCTCCAAAGGAGATTGAATTCAGTGATGTTTAGCTACTGTTCAATATCCTCAAACAAGTCTTTACTGAAGAAGGCAAGTCAGAAAAAACTGTCACATAAAATCTCCCCTATTACATAAACATCCATCAGCGCACGAGCAGACACATAAACAATCCTATGATTCAAGAGGTCTCATTCTCATTCTTTTAGATGTTCTGACTAAAATCCACATGTAAATGTAATCAGAGACAAACAAGAAATATTTTCTGAGGCAGGATTTAATTTTAAAAATAGGCAATTACCTATCAGAATTCCTCCAAATTAATCTGTTCATGGGACCCTCTAGGGATTAAGCCTATGATTAACTGTAAGGCTTTAAACTACAGGCTTCTTTAGGTTATATTCATGTTTAATGATAAAATAGAGAAAAC
This sequence comes from Mandrillus leucophaeus, assembly GCF_000951045.1. Taxonomy (NCBI): domain Eukaryota; kingdom Metazoa; phylum Chordata; class Mammalia; order Primates; family Cercopithecidae; genus Mandrillus; species Mandrillus leucophaeus. The sequence goes on along the minus strand of NW_012101398.1, from coordinate 338,214 downwards.
TCTAAAATGTTTCAGCCAGTCCACATATCTTGAATACATCTAATTTACCAATGATCAGCTCATGCAAATTTCAACTAAAAGCCATTAATTCACCTATGGAAAGTCATTTCTTATATTCATTATGCTAATTATCAAATCCTGTGATGTAAGAAATAAACAAGACAGAAGGATTTGTAGTGATAGCCTCTGGAGAGTGGGTTTCCTGATTAGCTGACTGTGTCTAAGGTGTGATTAGAATAACTGATCACACACAGGATATAATTAACCCAATACACACATGTCTCATTGTATGCTGAAATGAAGTGCTATAGATAGCATAGTAACAGCTAATAGATAAGTGTCTACAATCAATAAAAGAATACAAGCATATAATTTGGAAAGTTAGGTGAAAATACCAAAAGAGAGCCAAAAGAGTTGAAAGTGGTCACCCCTTGAGATTGTGGGATGGGGTGATGTGTGATGGAGTGAGGGCAAGGAACTCCACTCATTTTCAGTTTTTTCATACCCTTTAAAATAATTTAAAAGTCATATACATGCATTTCTTTGCTAAGCATGAAATTAATTGAATGAGACAAAAGGTTACAAATAAAAGCCAGAATAGGAATATTATCTTGGGAAATTGCAAGGAGTTTCTGCTCCCATAACTGGGAGGAAGGGATAAAAGCTTCTGGTCTCCCTTGTTTCAGAAAAACATTTCAGTTGTTCCTGGGATCCACTGATGTATGCAGGCTCTTTGCTTTTCTCTTTTGAATAAAAGATAAAAGACAAATAAGATAATAATGAAATTAAAATTGCACATTAGATGGAATATAGATGAAGTACGGAAATAAATATGCTTCACTTCAAATCAACGACACTCCACATAGGGTTCAGCACCTTGGTTTGAAGTGAAATGAATAAAAGTAGTTAGAAAATTCCCTGTATTATAAATGACAAGGTTGAGTGGGGATCTTTATGAGCAGGGCTGAATGGGCAGGATTCAGTTCAGTTCAGGGCACCACCACTACAGAACACCCATTCTCTGTCAGGCATTGTGCCAGCTGCTGAGAGAGTGCACAGTGAGGAATAAGATGCTGACGGTTCTCAAGGAGTTCATGTCTGGTGGGGAAAGACAAACAACACGGGTCAGTTTGTTGATGTATATTCTCCAAAAGTGGCATACCATTGTAGGTCTTGAAATATGGCTGTTTGCACCCCGGCCTTCTTACAAGCAGTTTCCTCTGCCAGGAATGAGTGAGCTTAATTTTGGAAGAGATAATTTCCACTTACCAAAGCTCTTCAAGATTTTACTCAAATTTTACCCATGCTGTGAAGCTTTCCTTCACCAACATAGATCCCCTTCTCTCCCTCATGCCCTGTAATGCAACTTTAATCACTACACTTACCCAGTTAAGTTGTCATTGTCACCTTACTAGACTATCACCTCTAAACAAAATGTTTTTTAAACAATCAGGATTTTTTTAAAAGTAAGTATTGCTATTACTCATTCTTAAATAATAACATAATGCTAGGTACATAGGTGTTCAGTTAACATTTGCTGACTCATTAGTGGGAAATTTGGGGGGACGCTGCTGATGACATCTTTGATGGGTAAACACCTAAGTTGAAATTTGCAGTATAAATACAAAGTCATCTGCAGGCAGGTAGGTTAAATATAAAATGCATTGTAGAGAAAACAAACAGTGAGTTCAAAGATTGGATGATTGAAACACCTTAGGGTATTCAGAAGATGGTCTATGATTCAAAATTGCTGAGGGATAATCAGCAATAAACTTTTAACAACTCAGGGTCAGATCACAAAAAAACTTCTGTTTCATTCTATAGGTTGGATTTTATAGGACATGGGAATTATTTGGGTTTAAGCAGAGAAGTAATAAAATGTGTACTTTTATTCAAAGGCAGAATTTATTTTTTTTCCAAATGATATAAATAGTACACATTCATCGTGTAAAATTTTAAACATAGAAAAATTATAAAAACAAAAGGTATAGAAAGTACAATGTTTTAAAGTGTCCTAAAATCCCAACAACTTGAGATACCACCATTAATTTGGTGACTATCTTTTAGTGCATCACATTATACGTACGCATAGATGTAAAATGCACACATATTACATTATATATAAACTGAATCAATTAATTTATTCCATTTCTATTGTGCAAACACTTTTTATTTTCTCTTCCTACTTTAACTTACTCACTCTTTTCTTTTTTCTAAGTCCCATACAAATAATATTAACATGCGGTTACACATTAATAATCACGTATATGTGAGATTTTTGCCATTATTTGAAAAAGATCAGTCATATACTTCTTTCTTCATTTAGCTTTTCCCACTTCAGAACATATTGTAAAAATTCCTCCAGTTCAAGTAGTATAAAGACAACTCAGTCTTTTTAATGGCTCTATATCTTATAGTACAAATGTACCACAAATTATTCAATCATTTCCCTATTAATAGGAATTTAATATGTTTTTAGTTTTTGAAACTAGTAACTATGATGTAGCCAACTTCCTTGTAAATATATCTTTATTAATTGGTGGTAATTCATAGACTAAATTCTTAACAGAGGGAATTATGTGTTAAATTGTAAAATTTTTAATTTGAATAGATATTGCCCAATTTCTTTTTAGAAATGCTTGCAGTAATTAATATTGTACTAGAAATGTATGAGAGTACCTTTTCCTCTTACGATTGCAGCCTGTAGGTATCATTCTTTTCACTTTTTGTGAATCTTGTAAGGGATAAATGGATCTTAACATTCCTTTAATTTGCTTTTTTTCCCCCTCACTGCTACTAGGATTGGGCATCATTTTGTACATATATGTATTGGTTATTTGGATTGCTCATCTGTCAGTTTCCTATCATTTGCTTATTATCCTATAGAGTTTTTAATTAATCTGTAAAAGCTCTTTCTAAAGCATAGATATTAATATCTTTTGCATTTTGGAATAATTTTCATGACAATTAGAAGATAGACTGAGACTGAACATCACTGGAGGCAAATAAATTGCTTAGAAGACTTTGAAAAAAAAGTCCAAATGAGAGATGAAGAGCATCCAAACCAAGAAACTGGCAATGCTCGTGGAGGGCAAGAGGATGTGATACAGAGATCCGCATTAGGTGTCTCCTCATCAGAGATTACTAATCTTATAGTCCTTAATCTCTCACACTTCAGCTTAAATCTGTTTCCAAAGAAGGTGCATGATACACACCATGAACACAAAACCATGACTTCAATTAGGAGAACAGGAGAAAAATCCCCCTTCCATCCCAAGTCTTCATGTGTGAATAAGACAAGGACTTTGTACTCTTTGATTTTTTGACAATAGTTATACACAACTGTGACTCCTGCCACTGAACGATGTCAATGTCCTCTGAATATCAAATTAAAAATTTATGCACTTTCAGTAAAGTTTTTCTGTGAAGTATGTTTTATTTTAACTTTAAAAATTAGTCACTCATATTTTCTTTTGTTTTAATTCTCTAATAACCAGGGAATTTGATTTCTTAACCATAATGTTCCATTTTGGTATCATGTCAAAGATGACCGTCCTGGGGGAACTAATGTCTAGTCACAGGTTTCTAGTAAAATCCTGGGCACTCCTTTGGCTAACACATTCTTTGAGCATTTTATTAGGTTGGTGTTAAAAGTAATTGTGGTTTTTGCAGATTTTTTTTTTTTTTTTTTTTTTTTTTTGAGATAGAGTTTTGCTTTTGTCGCCCAGGCCAGAGTGCAATGGCACAATCTTGGCTCACCACAACCTCTACCTCCTGTGTTCAAGTGATTCTCATCCCTCAACCTCCTGAGTAGCTGGGATTACAGGCATGTGCTACCACTCCTGGCTAAGTTTGTATTTTTAGTAGAGATGGGGTTTCTGCATGTTGGTCAGACTGGTCTCAAACTCCCGACCTCAGGTGATCCATCTGCCTTGGCCTCCCAAAGTGCTGGGATTACAGACGTGAGCCACTGCGCCCAACCAGAAATATTTTTAAATGCAAAAACCACAATTACATTTGCACCAACCTAATCATTGTATTTCCAGCCTTACTTTATGGTGAAAAGCAGTAACTAGAATTTGTTACCTCATGTTTCTATGTACTGTGTGATGTATGACTTTACATAGAAAGACAAGTGTAAAATAGCATTAATATAGATAACATTTAGAAGAAACCATGTTAAGATTTGGGGACTGGTGGGTACAGTTATATTTGGTGAGCAATGTGTGGGGAATAAATTAGCTTGTTTAAAAAATTTTTTAAAGAACTTTAAGAGAAAAGTGTGTAGAAATTCAAGGAATGATTTATTCACATGCTTTGAAATAAAGGAAATCAGCATGATAAATACCTGGAAAATTCCCAGAAAATAGCCACTTACTGATATACTAACCATACGTACAAAAAATGTTATGTAGAGTCTTAAGGGTAAACTTTACTATTAAAGTTTCAGGCATGATAGATCCCATTATCTATTATTTTCTTATTCTGAAAGAAGATTCTATAATATTTCTTAAGAAATTATATTTTCACTATACCAAGGGGCAGTTCCAAGATGGCCAAATAGGAACAGCTCCAGACTCCAGCTCCCAGAGTGAGCAACACAGAGATGGGTGATTTCTGCATTTCCAACTGAGGTACTGGGTTCATGTCACTGGGGCATGTCAGACAGTGGGTGCAGGACAGTGGATGCAGCCCACTGAGTGAGAGCCAAAGCAGGGTGAGGCACCACCTCACCTGGGAAATGCAAGGGGGAAGGGAGTTCCCTTTCTTAGCCAAGGGAAACAGTGACACACAACACCTGGAAAATTGGGTCACTCCCACTCTAATACTGCACTTTAGCAAGGGTCTTAGCAAACGGCACACCAGGAGTTTATATCCTGTGCCTGGCTTGGAGGGTCCCACACCCACAGAGCCTCCCTCATTGCTAGCACAGCAGTCTGAGATCTAACTGCAAGGCAGCAGTGAGGTTGGGGGAGGGGCGCCGGCCACTGCTGAGGCTTGAGTAGGTAAACAAAGCAGCCAGGAAGCTCAAACTGGGTGGAGCCAACTGCAGCTCAAGGAGGCGTGCCTGCCTCTGTAGACTCCACCTCTGGGGACAGGGCATAGCCAAACAAAAGGCAGCAGAAACCTCTGCAGATTTAAATGTCCCTGTCTGACAGCTTTGAAGAGAGTAGTGGTTCTCCCAGCACGGAGTTTCAGATCTGAGAACGGACAGACTGCCTCTTCAAGTGGGTCCCTGACCCCTGAGTAACCTAACGGGGAGACACCCCCACTAGGGGCAGACTGACACCTCACATGTCTGAGTGCCCCTCTGAGACGAAGCTTCCAGAGGAATGATCAGGCAGCAACATTTGCTGTTCAGCAATATTCACTCTTCTGCAGTCTCCACTGCTGATACACAGGCAAACAGGGTCTGGAGTGGACCTCGAGCAAACTCCAACAGACCTGCAGCTGAGGGTTCTGATTGTTAGAAGGAAAAATAACTAACAGAAAGGACACCCACATCAAAACCCCATCTGTATGTCACCATCATCAAAGACCAAAGGTAGAAAAAACCCCAAAGATGGGGAAACAGCAGTGCTGAAAAGCTGAATATTCTAAAAATCAGAGTGTCTCTCCCCCTCCAAAGGAATGCAGCTCCTCATCAGCAATGGAACCAAACTGGATGGAGAATGACTTTGACGAGCTGAGAGAAGAAGGCTTCAGATGATCAAACTTCTCTGAGCTAAAGGAGGAAGTTCGAACCCATTGTAAAAAACGCTAAAAACCTTGAAAAGAGATTTGACAAATGGCTAACTAGAGTAACCAATGTAGAGAAGTCCTTAAATGATCTGATAGAGCTGAAAACCATGACACATGAACTACGCGACAAATGCGCAAGCTTCAGTAACTGACTCCATCAACTCGAAGAAAGGGTATCAGTGATTGAAGATCAAATGAATGAAATGAAGCAAGAAGAGAAGTTTAGAGAAAAAAGAGAAAAAATAAATGAACAAAGCCTCTGACGAATATGGGACTATGTGAAAAGACTAAATCTATGTCTGATTGGTATACCTGAAAGTGATGGGGAGAATGGAACCAAGTTGGAAAACACTCTGCAGGATATGGTCCAGCAGAACTTCCCCAACCAAGCAAGGCAGGCCAACATTCAAATTCAGGAAATACAGAGAATGCTACAAAGATACTCCTTGAGAAGAGCAACTCCAAGACACATAAATGTCAGATACATCAAAGTTGAAATGAAGGAAAAAATGTTAAGGGCAGCCAGAGAGAAAGTTTGGGTTACCCACAAAGAGAAGCCATTCAGACTAACAGCAGATCTCTCAGCAGAAACTCTATAAGCCAGAACAGAGAGGGGCCAATATTCAATATTCTTAAAGAAAGGAATTTTCAACACAGAATTTCATATCCAGCCAAACTACGTTTCATAAGTGAAGGAGAAATAAAATCCTTGACAGACAAGCAAATGCTGAGAGATTTTGTCACCACCAGGCCTGCC
>NW_012101398.1:329981-331051 GCF_000951045.1 Mandrillus leucophaeus | reverse complement strand
AGGCAGAAATAAAGATGTTCTTTGAAACCAATGAGAACAAAGATACAACATACCAGAATCTCTGGGACAAATTTAAAGCAGTGTGCAGAGGGAAATTTATAGCACTAAATGCCCACAAGAGAAAGCTGGAAAGATCTAAAATTGACACCTTAACATCACAATTAAAAGAACTAGATAAGCAAAAGCAAACACATTCAAAAACTGTCAGAAGGCAAGAAATAACTAAGATCAGAGCAGAACTGAAGGAGACAGAGTCACAAAAAACCCTTCAAAAAAATCAATGAATCCAGGAGCTGATTTTTTGAAAAGATCAATGAAATTAATAGACTACTAGCAAGACTAGTAAAGAAGAAAAGAGAGAAGAATCAAATAGACGCAATAAAAAATGATAAAGCAGATATCACCACCAACCCCACAGAAATACAAACTACCATCAGAGAATACTATAAACACCTCTACAAAAATAAACTAGAAAATCTAGAAGAAATGGATAATTTCCTGGAGACTTACACGCTCCCAAGACTAAACCAGGAAGAAGTTGAATCCCTGAATAGACCAATAGCAGGCTCTGAAATTGAGGCAATAATTAGTAGCCTACCAACCAAAAAAAGTCCAGGACCAGATGGATTCACAGCTGAATTCCACCAGAGTACAAGGAGGAGCTGGTACCATTCCTTCTGAAACTATTCCAATCAAGAGAAAAAGAGGGAATCCTCCCTAACTCATTTTATGAGGTCAACATCATCCTGATACCAAAGCCTGGCAGATACACAACAAAAAAAGAGAACTTTAGACCAATATCCCTGATGAACATTGATGCAAAAATCCTCAATATAATACTGGCAAACCGAATCCAGCAGCACATGAAAATGCTTATTCACCATGTTCAAGTGAGCTTCATCCCTGGGATGCAAGGCTGTTTCAATATACGCAGAAAACGTAATCCAGCATATAAACAGAACCAAAGACAAAAACCACATGATTATCTCAATAGATGCAGAAAAGACCTTTGACAAAATTCAACAGCCCTTCATGCTAAAAACTCTCAATAAATTCGGTACTGAGGGAAC